>NC_036858.1:3730838-3741095 GCF_002910315.2 Salvelinus sp. IW2-2015 | reverse complement strand
GCACTCCTCCCCTGCCCGTCCACCCCCGCCCACCTCCAAACCAAACAGCTACATATTGACTTCCGGTCCGTCAGACCTCGCCCGGTTCCTAATCCGATCGAGCCGTTAAGACCCACGACAGGCTGGTGTGAGGAGGATGGATGCAGTCAGACTGTGTAATCCGGTGGGTACTGGTGCTTCGCATACCTGCCGTAAGCACCTGCGAGCTGCATGATTCACGTCAACATGCACTTGCACGGTTTGTGCTGCACTGGTGCTCCAAATCACATGGGAAGATTCATAATGACCGATCATCCAACAATCCTCTTGCTATCTGTCACACATGCTCAGGGTGCGTATATCACCAGATAATAAACTCAACAGTATTGAGATTTCACAAGCACCGCCCCATCACATGTCCGTTAGAATTTACTCATTCACTTCTCACTTAATAACCCTCAATTCAGAGCTATTTCAGATCTTTAGTAGCAAGTTATATCACCATGACCTGCCATTGCAACCTAATTGTTTCCCATTTTAATTATCACGCCACTACAAACCCTCCTCGATAATACTTTAAACTCAATAACCTTGAACAAACAACCACAACATGGCAATTTCATTTACAGTAACCCCCTTTGCCCGCAGCCCATAATCACCACACACAAATTTTACCACTTCCAAACGACTAACACAGACTATTGTAAGTACACCCACAAACTGACCTCATCTCCTTATATCAACAGCTTTAATCTACTTTTAGTAAACTCAACCCATATAAAAATACCACCACTACCCAATTACTGCTGCTAAACACAGCCTCACCGTCCAACACACAACTCTCACCAAAAATACTCAGTAACCCAAGCCACCCCTGCGCTACAGCAACAACCTCCCGCCAGCCCGCGCCCCCGCGACAGCCCCCCCGACGCTCGCTTCTCCACCCCCCCCCATCCCCTCCCCACCCCCTCCCACCCCCCCCCCCCACCCCCCCGCCCCACCCCTCGCCGCCCGAATCACACCCCGTAAAACCAGCAATCGCGCGAGGCCAGGCGCTCCCCCACGACCGCTCATTCGTTCTACCAACCCGCCTCCCCTCATCCCCACCTGTCTCCGACTACCCCTCTCCCCCCCCCTTCTCGTCCCCATGTAGTGACTCTGAGTCTCCTCTCCGCCCTTCGCAGAAAACACCCCAAGCCAACCCACCAATGCCATTCTACACACGCGACCATAAAGCAAAAGCTAAAGAAAACGAAGAATTACATGTACACTTCCATATCAGAAAAGAGCATACACAAACTGCTCGCCCCCATTGCGTCTTTCTCTCACCGTCGGGTTGTTGTTACCGCGTATCATTCGAGTAACGTAGGCATGCGTTACCCTGCAACCCAGCTATCATTCAAAGTGTAGCCGCGTGTCGCCTGCCCAATGTGGTGACATATATACACAAAAAGGATAAGACAACTCCTCTAACACAAAAGTGTCTGATGTTGTACTTGGTTGGTGCGGATTGCTAGACACATAGCCATTATATAAAAAACAAAAAGAAGGAGAAAGATACAAAAAAACTCAATAGCAACATCGTTAAGAACTCCACCACAGACAGACAGCCAGCAAAAAATAAAACTCAAAAACTGCTTCGTAAGCACCAGTTGATAATCTTCAATTATCCGTAGCGGAACCAACAAACTCCTCCGCCAGAAATGAATCGCCCTAGCAAAATCACCTATTTCTTCCTACTATGTTTTCCAATGCCACCTACACGACCCATCCAACATTTTCAACTCATGTCACAACCCACGTCCAATAGCGGACACAGTAACCTTTGTCTTGGGGGCATAATACAAGAGCAAGGTACCAGCAGGCTCCCCCCGCAGTCTTCTGCCAGGTCCCCTTTGCCCCACCTGACGCCCCCTGAGGAAGAGTGCGGGCCCCCCGCGACTCGGGCGTATCGGCCTGGGAAAAACCCACTCCAAGACAAACAGATGACGTCTAGACTTCACTAAAACTGCCTGAAATGAGCACTTGAGGGTAAAGCGGGATCCTAACCCAGGCGACAGACGCCAGCGGCTCGCCAACACACTGGATTAAGAAAGGCAAGAAGAACATTCGCCTTCTAAAAGTTCAATTCAACTTACCTGACAAAGCGTGAGGAAACAAATGGAGCGCGAATTGGGGTAACGAATAACCCCCGCGCCTCCCATTCCTCTCACGACCAACCGAGCGCCGGCGAACTCAAGAACACCACCAACAGGACGGAAAGAGAAAGGCCACAGACTCCCAGCGCCACCATACGCCCAGGCTTCTGCCGAATAAGCCGCAAGATCCAAAAGAAGCCAAGAGCACCACCACAGGAAACGATCCTTTCTCCCAAGTACCCTAGACCGTTCTGCATAGAGGAAGGGCCCGATGTTTGAACTGTGCACCCCCTGAGGTCACCGGAATCAGCTTCTCTGAGTGTGCCCGCCTTGACCCTAGCATCCATACGAACAGTGTCTCGTCGCCCAGACGAAAGCGAATATAAAGAAGCAGACAAGACGCAAGAGGCCCCAAAAACAGATTGCCCACCTGGCAACCAGGAAATTGCACGAACAGTTTCAACCTTTCCCTGCTTGCCTAACCTTGTTATAAACCTTTCCTTGGCCTGTTTTCTAACTGAATAAGCTCTCATTGGCCGGTTATAACAGCATTTTTCTCTCCTCAGATCACCAGAAGCTGGAACGAGAGGCTCGTATCTGCCGTCTGCTCAAACATTCAAACATAGGTAGGTCGGGCTGTCTGTTTGTCTGTCTACTTGTTTTATTTTCAATTTGAGGTTTATGAAAAGTCAACCAATTGAGGACAATAAAACTTGAATGAATGGGACTTCAATAATGCTTATTTTCTGTTCAAATCAAAGTTGTTGTTTAAAAAAACAAATGACCAGGAGGACGAAGGCGGGAGGGGGAGGTAGAGGAAGAGATGAGGCCAAACTGATGAGTCAATGACAACTTTGTACTGTCTCTTTCAGTTGCATCCCTCTATCATCTATCCCTTCTTTCTGGCTCTCTCTCTTCAGTGTCCCAGATTGCTCTGCCCCTCCCTCCTTTCTCACGCTCCCCCTTGTCTTTCTCTCCTTTTTATAGTTTCTCTATTCTGTCTCTCTTTCTCTCTCTCCTTCTCATTCTGCCTCTCGCTCCTTCTCATTCCGTCTCTTTCTCTCTCTCCTTCTCATTTGTCTGAGCTTCATATAAACCTTGGACGGGGAGAGATGAACACTCATACTGAACTTGCTGCAGGGAGGACCTGCTACTTATTACACACAAATGTACCTTTTTACATAACCTTTAACCTTTAACCTCCAACCCTAAACCCTTAAACAAAACTATACATTAAGTCAGATCTAGAATGTCAAACTAAGTAGCCATTACGTATTCCACTGTTAAATCTCATAATTCCCTTTCTCTCCCTCTTCTCCACCCTCTCTTTCTCTCTAGTGAGACTACATGACAGTATCTCAGAGGAAGGCTTTCACTACCTTGTCTTTGACCTGTGAGTATAACACACACACACCGACATTCCAGGCTTGTGCATGTGCCTCCATGAATGAGGTTTCTTTATGTATGATAACGTCTTTCTCCCTCTCGGCCTCTCCCCCGTCTCCTCTGTCTCTCGGTCTCTGTCTCTCAGGGTGACGGGAGGAGAGTTGTTTGAAGACATCGTTGCTAGGGAGTACTACAGCGAGGCCGACGCCAGGTGGGCCCTCCCTACTTACTGTTACCATGGTTACGCAGCTGCGTGGCACAGCGCAGGTCAAAACCGTGGGRGAGTGGCATGATTTCTTATCTTTGCTAACTGGCCTATCCACATGGGGTACCTGGGAAGTCTCAAAGGAACATGGGCCTATTGGTCAAATGCTCATTAGGGGATACTTCAGGGGTACTCCAAGCATAGCAAAATGTAACCGTAACAAAACTAAGGCTGAGAACCACTATTGTAGTAACCTGTTGAGCTTTCAGTACAAACATACATGTTTAGTGATGACTGGACCATTGATTTTCTCTCATCTCCTCTCCATCAGTGTGTAACTCTGATTCTCTCCTCTCCAGTCAGTGTGTTAATCCCTGAGCCACATGCAACCTGCCATCTCCTCTCCAGTCGTGTGTTACCTGATCTCCTCTCCTCTCAGTGTGATTAACCTGATCTCCTCTCCTCTCCAGTCAGTGTGTTAACCTGATCTCCTCTCCTCTCCAAGTCAGTGTATTACCCTGATCCCATCTCCTCTCCAGTCAGTGTATTAACCTGATCCCATCTCCTCTCCAGTCAGTGTATAACCTGATATCCTCTCCAGTCAGTGTGATTAACCTGATCTCCTACTCCAGTCAGTGGTTTGATACCTCGATGCCCATTCTCCTCCTCCAGTCAGTGTCATTAACCTGATCCCATCTCCTCTCCAGTCAGTGTATTAACCTGATCTCCAACTCCTCTCCCAGTCAGTGTATAACCTGATCCCATCTCCTCTCCAGTCAGTGTGTTAACCTGAATCCCATCTCCTCTCCAGCTCAGTGTGTTAACCTGATCCCATCTCCTCTCCAGTCAGTGTATAACCTTGTTCCCATCCATCTACTCCTGCTCCCTCGTCCAGTGTTAACCTGTTCCCATCTCCTCTCCAAGTCAGTGCTGTTAACCTGATCCCATCTCCTCTCCAGTCAGTGTGTTAACCTTGATCTTTCCTCTCCAGTCCCATGTATTAACCTGATCCCATTCTCCTCTCCAGTCAGTGTATAAACCTGTTCTCATCTCCAGTCAGGTGTATTAACCTGATCTACCTTCTCCTCTCCAGTCAGTGTTATTAACCTGCTTCCCGTCTCCTCTCCAGTCAGTGTTATTAACCTGATCCCTCTCCTTCTCCAGTCAGTGTATTAACCTGATCCCATCTCTCTCCAGTCAGTGTATTAACCTGATCTCATCTCCTCTCCAGTCAGTGTGTTAACCTGATCCCATCTCCTCTCCAGTTCAGTGTATGAACCCTGATCCCCTCTCCAGTCAGTGGTATAACCTGATCCCCATCTCTCTCCAGTCAGTGTAATGAACCTGATCCACCATCTCCTCTCCAGTCAGTGTTATTAACCTGATCCCATCTCCTCTCCAGTCAGTGAATGTTAACCTTTCCCATCTCCTCTCCAGTCAGTGTATGAACCTGATAATCCTCTCCAGTCAGTCTATTAACCTGATCCCATCTCCTCTCCAGTCAGTGTATTAACCTGATCCCATCTCCTCTCCTAGGTTCAGTGCTATTTACAACGGATCCCATATCCTCTCCAGTCAGGATTACCGATCCCATCTCCTCTCCGTCAGTGTATTAACCTGATCCCATCTCCTCTCCAGTCAGTGTATTAAACATGATCCCATCTCCTCTCCAGTCAGTGTATTAACCTGATCCCATCTCCTCTCCAGTCAGTGTATTAACCTGATATCTCCTCTCCAGTCAGTGTGTATAACCTGATCCCATTCTCTCCAGTCAGTAGTGTATAAAACCTGATTCCCATCTCCTCTCCAGTCAGTGTGTATAAAACCTAGATCCCATCTCTCATCTCCAGTTCAGTGTATTAAACCTGATCCCATCTCCTCTCCAGTCAGTGTGTTAACCTGTTCCCCATCTCCTCTCCATCAGTTGTATAACCTGATCCATCTCTCTCTCCGTCAGTGTATTAACCTGATCCCATCTCCTCTCCAGTCAGTGTATTAAAACCTGATCCCATCTCCTCTTCCAGTCAGTGTTATTAACCTGCATTCTCCTCTCCAGTCAGTGTTAATAACCTGATCTTCCTCTCCAGGTCAGTGTCATTAACCTGATCCCAATCTCCTCTCCCAGTCGTGTATTAAAACCTGATCCCATCTCCTCTCCAGTCAGTTGTGTCTAACCGATCTCCTCTCCAGTCAGTGTAAATATACCTACCTTCCTCTCCAGTCAGGTGTATTAACCTGTTCCCTCTCCTCTCCAGTCAGTGTATTAACCTTGATCCCGTCTCCTCTCCATCAGGTATTAACCATTACCCATCTCCTCTCACAGGTATAATCCTTGATCTCATCTCCTCTCCAGTCAGTGTATGAACCTGATCCCATTCTCTCTCCAGTCAGTGTATTAACCTGATCCCATCTCCTTCTTCCAGTCAGTGTAACCTGCCCATCTCCTCTCCAGTTCAGTGTATTGAACCTGAATATCCTCTCAGGTCAGTCTATTTTAACCTGATCTCCTCTTCCAGTCAGTGTATTAAACCTGATTCTCCTTCTCCAGTCAGATGTATAACCTGATCCCATCTCTCTCCAGTCAGTGTAATTAACCTGATCCATCTCCTCTCCATGTCAGCGTGTACTATAACCTGATCCATCTCCTCTCCAGTCAGTGTATTAACCTGATCCCACCTCCTCTCCAGTCAGTGGTTAACCTGTCCCATCCCCTCTCAGTCAGTGTTAACCTGATCCCATCTCCTCTCCAGTCAGTGTATTAACCTGTTCCCATCTCCTCTCCAGTCATGTGTGATTAACCTGTTCCCATCTCCTCTCCAGTCAGTGGTTTAACCTGATCCCATCTCCTCTCCAGTCAGTGTATTAACCTGATCCCATCTCCCTCTCCAGTCAGTGTATTAACCTGACCCATCTCCTCTCCAGTCAGTGTATTAACCTGATCCCATCTCCTCTCCAGTGCAGTGTATTAACCTGATCCACTCCCCCTAGTCGTGGTATTAACCTGATCCCATCTCCTCTCCAGTCAGTGTATTAACCTGAATATCCTTCTCCAGTCAGTGTATTAACCTGATCTCCTCTCCAGGTCAGTGTATAACCTGTCACTCCTCTCCAGTCAGTGTATTAACCTGATCCCATCTCCTCTCCAGTCAGTGTATTAACCTGATCCCATCTCCTCTCTCATGTCATGTATTAACCTCGTATCCCATCTCCTTCTCCAGTCAGTGTATTAACCTGATCCCATCTCCTCTCCAGTCAGTTGTGTTAACCTGATCCTCTCCTCTCAGTTCAGTCAGTGTTTGAACCTGATCCCATCTCCTCTCCAGTCAGTGTAATAACCCGTCCCATCTCCTCTCCAGTCAGTGTGTTAACCTGTTCCATCTCCCTCACGTGTGTAAACCTATCCACATCTCCTTACATCCAGTCAGTGTGTTATAACCTGATCTCCTTCTCCAGTCAGTGTATTAACCTGATTGCCCATCTCCTTCTCAGTCAGTGTCATTAACCGTCTCATCTCCAGTCAGTGTATTACCACCTGATCTCCTCTCCTCTCCAGTCAGTGTATTAACCTGTTCCCGTCTCCTCTCCAGTCAGTGTATTAACCTGATCCCATCTCTCTCGTCAGTGTGTTAACCTGATCCATCTCCTCTCCAGTCAGGTGTGTTAACCTGATCCCATCTCCTCTCCAGTCAGTGTATAACCTGCATCCCTCTCCAGTCAGTGTGTATGAACCTAGATCCCATTCTCCTCCTCCAGTCAGTGTATGAACCTGATTCCCATCTCCTCTCCAGTCAGTGTATAACCTGATCCCATCTCCTCTCCAGTCAGTGTGTTAACCTTTCCCATCTCCTCTCAGTCAGTGTATGTGATATCCTCTCCAGTCAGTGTATTAACCTGATCCAATCTCCTCTCCAGTCAGTTGTATTACATCCCCCTGAAATCCCATCTCCTCTCCAGTCAGTGTATTAACCGGATCCCAATTCCTCTCCAGTTCAGTGTATTAACCTGGCATCCCATCTCCTCTCCAGTCAGTGTATTAACCTGATTCCCATCTCCTCTCCAGTCAGTGTATTAACCTGATCCCATCTCCTCTCCGCATGACCTCTCAGTGTATTAACCTGATCCCATCTCCTCTCCACGTCAGTGTATTAACCTGATCCCATCTCCTCTCCAGTCAGTGTGTTAAACCTGATTCCCATTCTCCTCTCCAGTCATGTGTATAAAACCTGAATCCCTTCCTCTCCAGTCAGTGTGATATAAACCTGATCCCATCTCGATCTCCAGTCAGTGTATAAAACCTATCCCCATCTCCTCTCCAGTCAGTGTGTTAACCTGATCTCCTCTCCTCTCCAGTCAGTGTGTTAACCTGATCTCCTCTCCAGTCAGTGTATTAACCTGATCCCATCTCCTCTCCTCTCCAGTCAGTGTATTAACCAGATCTTGGAGAGTGTTCAACATATCCACCAGCATGACATCGTCCACAGGGACCTCAAGGTGAGTGGTGAGCGTGTGTGTGGCCGCCTGTTGATATGACTACCACACACACACCTTTGCTCGTGGCCATGGCAACGCACTGCTCTTGTCGCTCCATCCCTTGTTTCACTTGTCCCCTCCCTCTCTCTGTTTCCCCCTCTCTAGCCCTCATCTTTTTTCTCACTCACACACACACCACATGTCTGTCCTTGACTGGGGGGGGAGAGAGGTTGTGTGTGTTAGTGTCATCTGCACGTAAGCAGGGARGGGGCAACCTTATGGTCTACTCTCCCCAATGGCAAGGAAACAAGGACTCCTAGTCACTGACCACACACAGTCCTGACTCAAAGTAAAGGTGTCCAAAACAAGGGAAGGAGAGAATRACCCGGTGGTTACCATGACAACCCCCGTGACATCACTGCAGCCTGGCTCCTCGCGGCTGATTGGTTGGGATAAACATAATGGATTCTTATCAGATGGGTTTTCCAACGAAACACCATGAAGACACATCACTGGATGTCACTTTGTTCATGTGACTCGGAATAGATGGAAGACAGAAGTGAATCGCTTTGACATAGTCTGAGCATGTGTCTGGTAGGGTTTGAAATAATTTCACTATGAAATGGTTTTATTTCTTTTTTGCCGGAGATCAAGATATTCGAAATGCATGTAAACATTTACCTGAGCACTACTGTGCACGTGARTGAGGCTGGAGCTCTATTGCTGCGGCGCAAGAAGACGGACGGAGGAAGAGACGGAGACGCAGTAGCCGACTCCCCTACAGCTCGCGGCTAGCAGACTCCTCTACAGCTCGCCGACTCCCCTACAGGTCGCGGCTAGCAGACTCCCCTACAGCTCGCGGCTAGCCGGCTCCGCTACAGCTCGTCGACTCCCCTACAGCTCGCGGCTAGCAGACTCCCCTACAGGTCGTCGACTCCCCTACAGCTCGCGGCTAGCCGGCTCCGCTACAGCTCGCCGACTCCCCTACAGCTCGCCGACTCCCCTACAGCTCGCCGACTCCCCTACAGCTCGCGGCTAGTAGACTCCCCTACAGCTCGTCGACTCCCCTACAGCTCGCGGCTAGCCGACTCCGCTACAGCTAACACTATTCTCCCTCCCATATAATAGTGCCTGTCTAGACTGCAGTAGTCTAGAGAAGCTAGCCAGCTATAGCTAGCCAGGTTTATTGAGGCCACTTGCTGCACTTTCTCCTCAACCCTTTCAGATAAAACAGCCTACCTGTTTGTTGCTCACTGTAGAATACTCCATTTAATTTCGCTAACTTTTTAATTCCATCTTGCGTTGCATTGGTGAACTCGCAGTCCACTTGCTCCACATTGAGCCTCTTTGCCACTTTGATTGGCCAATATAAACAACCAGCTACACACGTGAAGGCTACCTGATGTCTACCATGTCATACATTTTTTTTAATTAAATGAATCATTTGAAATGTCATGGTTTGTCCTTGTATGTAACAATGTTACATGGATAATTGAATTTAGAAAAAGCCTTTTCAGTGTTTTTAAAATAGGCTTATTTTGAATATTCTAATAACCATGCACRTCCCTGGTGTCRGAGGATAGCTGTATTACCTCTTGTTTGCTGTCTGTCTGATTTGTTGGCCTTTTATCCTGAGTAGGCTTTTACTGCAGTCCTTTACACACACACACAAACGAGCGCACACACGCAGTACACTTAGCATGCAGTCTGCAGGGCTGTTTAAATGACTCCCAAGTGGTTTCCATGACTACAACCCTATGTCCATATATGGCCGCAGAGAGAATCGTAGGAGAGATGGAAGCCCGCACACTGTCAAATGTGGACAAATCCAAAACAGATGCTTAAATRCAAAAATACAGATGATTTATTGGGCCATCATGATGCCCAARAAGTRCATTGTGCATAAAATGAAAGGGGAAAAATAAATTGCAAATGTTTTGGTATCAAACTATGATCAGTGTTAMGGCGAGTACACACGCCAGGCTTGTATTTGAAGGTTAATTACATACGTCACATGATCCAGTGAGTAAATACATTCAATCATATATGTACTTAAGCAATAGGAGGAGGTGTGATAGC
>NC_036858.1:3727326-3730813 GCF_002910315.2 Salvelinus sp. IW2-2015 | reverse complement strand
CCCCCCCCCACCAGGCGAGGGAGATGGTATTGACGGTGAAGGTTTAGTTCTGTGAGATGATGGTGAGTTGTTTACGATGAGAGTAGGAGATGATGAATATGGGTGTGTGTGATACGAGGGTTGTAGAGTATGAAGGAGAGACCAGAGAAATGCGAGTAGGAAAGGTTGCTAGTTGTTGTCTGGGAGTACACTTCGTAGTACTCTATCATACAGAGAGACCTCTGGGGTTCAAACTGGGACACGTAGATCCATGGTTGGTCTGAATGTGTAATTCCTTTTGTGGCAAAACATGAGCATGGATCTGACTTTTAGACAGTCATTTGTCACACAGATTTATGAATCTGTTAGACATATCAAGGTGACACGGTAAATAAGAGGATTGGGGATACTTTTTATACATATGAGTCGACAGTTGGGAGAGACAATAAAGATAAAAGGGGGGGAGTTCAATGTAGAAGTCTTGTAAGAGAAAGATGGAGTTAAAGGATTCTCATTAATTAAAATCATGCATCTATGGTATGCATTTGCATTTATAAACTGGGTGGTTGAGCCTTATGATGATTGGTGAACGCTACGGTAATATTAGACCGTATACCTCGGCTATCTATGTTAGACAGACATTATTTATTATTAAGTTGGTGACACAGGTGGAAGGAATAACGGACGGGAGCGCCTTGGTTATAGTAATTAGATGGTTACATATGGACAAACACGGTCGGGCGTTTGTGGTGATTCGATATGAGCAGGGAACTCTACAGATAGGTGTATCCAGCAGTTTCGTGGTGTCGTGCATAAGAACAGGGCTTTTAGGCTAATATAAGAGAGAGTCCTGTACACACACACTTTTCTCCATCTCTGTGTTTCTACTTCTCCTGTACACACACACTTTTCTCCATCTCTCTGTGTTTCTACCCCCCCCCCAGCCTGAGAACCTGTTGCTGGCCAGTAAGATGAAGGGAGCAGCAGTGAAGCTGGCAGACTTTGGCTTGGCCATCGAGGTGCAGGGTGACCAACAGGCATGGTTTGGTAAGACCACACACCCCCTTCATTGAATGTTTTTAGGTTTCCAGCTTTTATTTATTTGCACCAAAGAAAACAAAGTGAAATCTGAAACGGTGTGCAGGTCAGGTTGGAAGTCCCGAAAAATCCACAAAAAAAATGTATAGAAGTACAAAAAAAAGTTTGTTTAACAAGCACACACTGTTTTTTATTGTTGTTTTTACATGATATACACAGTAAACAAGAACAGCATGTTTGATTATGTGTGAGAGCCAGGCTACATGGAGGGGACTAGTGGGTAGTTTGGGTCATCAGGCTGACCCCTAGTCATTGAGGGATGATAAGAGCTCCAGAGTATGGAACCTCTGTATCTAACAGACAATTGACTATGTGAGATGCGGCAGCAGGGAGGGTGAAGGTTATCGCAGTGTCTTGTTGAATGCGTGGATTTGGGAGTTCATCTCGAAGAATCCATCGAAGGGTTTAGGTAGGCTGTCTGGGAGGGATTTGTACATGTGTTGGATTATATTAATGTTGTAGATAGACTATTGAGTTTCTTAAACAGACTGTTGGCTAGTCTTGCAAATGTATTTTGTGTGATGAGTAATTTGTGTAGGTAGGAAGCATATGTACTGGCTCAGACAGTATTGCAGTAAATGAGATATGGGTTACTTAAGCTTGTAGTATAGTGTTAGGAACCAAGCCTGATGAACCAAACCACAAACCATCTGTCTGATGATACCAAACCACAAACCATCTGTCTGATGATACCAAACCACAAACCATCTGTCTGATGATACCAAACCACAAACCATCTGTCTGATGAACCAAACCACAAACCATCTGTCTGATGATAACAAACCATCTGTCTGATGATACCAAACCACAAACCATCTGTCTGATGATACCAAACCATCTGTCTGATGATACCAAACCACAAACCATCTGGTCCAGAAACTTCCTCAAGTGGGTGTGTCTCCTCCCTCGCTCAGTTCCAGACTGAGGGAGGAGGACAGAGGGATCTACTCTCCTCCTCCTGGAGTCTACCTAATGTAGGTTTTAGGCCGAGAGGAGGAGTGTGTGAGTGTGTTTTCAGAACACAACTCTTGAGGAGAAGAGTAGGTGAAAGGAGGTGCCATAAGGGTGTCAGTACTAGGAGGTGCTAGGAGGAGGTGCCATAAGGTGTCAGTACTAGGAGGTGCTAGGGGAGGTGCCATAAGGTGTAGTACTAGGAGGTGAGTTATGGTGTCAGTACTAGGAGGTGCTAGGAGGAGGTGCTAAGGTGTCAGTACTAGGAGGTGCATATGGTGTCAGTACTAGGAGGTGCTAGGAGGAGGTGCATAAGGTGTCAGTTATCTAGGAGTGCTAGGAGGAGGTGCCATAAGGTGTCAGTCTAGGAGGTGCTAGGAGGAGTGCCTCAAAGGTGTCAGTTACTGGAGGTGCCATAATGGTGTCAAGTACTAGGAGGTGCTTAGGAGGAGGTGCCATAAGGTGTCAGTACTAGGAGGTGCTAGGAGGAGGTGCTAAGGTGCAGAAAGTGCTAGGAGGTGCTAGAGAGGTGCCATAAGGTGTCAGTACTAGGTGCTAGGAGGAGTGCCATAAGGTGTCAGTACCTAAGGAAGGTGCTAGGAGGAGGTGCCATAAGGTGTCAGTATAGGAGGTGCCATAGGTGTCAGTACTGAGGAGGTGCCATAAGGTGTCATACTAAGGTGAGTGCATAAGGTGTCCTAAGATCTAGAGGAGGTGCCATAAGGTGTCAGTACTAGGAGGTGCCATAAGGTGTCAGTACTAGGAGGTGCCATAAGGTGTAAGTACTAGGAGGTGCCATTAAAGGTGTCAGTAACTAGGAGGTGCCATAAGGGTGTCAGTACTAGGAGGTGCATAAGGTGTCAGTACTAGAAGGGTGCCATAAGGTGTCAGTACTAGAGGTGCCATAAGGTGTCAGTACTAGGAGGTGCCATAAGGTGTCAGTACTAGAAGGTGCCATAAGGTGTCAGTACTAGGAGGTGCCATAAGGTGTCAGTACTAGGAGATCCATAAGGTGTCAGTACTAGGAGGTGCCATAAGGTGTCAGTACTAGGAGGTGCCATAAGGTGTCAGTACTGGAGGTGCCATAGGTGTTCAGTACTAGGAGGTGTCAGTACTAGGAGGTGCTAGGAGGAGGTGCATATGGTGTCAGTACTAGGAGGTGCTAGGAGGAGGTGCATAAGGTGTCAGTACAAGGAGGTGTAGGAGGTGCCATAAAGGGTCAGTGCAAGGAGGTGCTAGGAGTTGCCGTAAGGTGTCAGTACTAGGAGGGCTAGGATGAGGTGCCAACAGGTGTCCAGTACAAGGAGGTGCTAGGGAGGTGCCATAGGTGTCAGTGCAAGGAGTGCTAGGAAGTTGCCGTAAGGTGTCAGTAAAAGGGAGTTTTCGGTACAAGCAGGTGCCATAAGGTTCAGTCCAAGGAGGTGCTAGGAGGAGGTGCCATTTCTAGAATGTAATTTTT
>NC_036858.1:3702835-3722566 GCF_002910315.2 Salvelinus sp. IW2-2015 | reverse complement strand
TAATATTTCCAGCAGTACTATGTGTTTACATCTATGTCTCTAACTCTTTTCTCCCTCTCCTTGTCGGCTCTGGAGTGTGTCTCAGTACTAGGAGGTGTACTGTGTGTGGTTTGACAGAGGACAGGCTCTACTTTCTCTCCTTTACTAGCTAAGATGATTAGAGGTTAAGACCTGGCCCTAAAGGACAGGGGGGTTATTATGTCCTAGATGGCATCCTACTCCTCGTATAGTGCACKACTTGTGGCTACTATATGGAGAATAGGGTGTCATTTGTGATTGGTCACTGTATTTGGGTTAGGCCAGCCCAGATTTGCATAGCTCCTCCCAATTTGAGTATTTCTGTCCAATAGTGGGCCGGCAGCATACCAACCCTGCTGCTGTGTCCTCCACCGCCTCGCTGGCGCAGGAAGGTACGTCACAGAGACACGCCCTCTTACTTCCTCTACACACACTTCCGGCTTCATGTTTAAGCCCCTCCCACATCATACTTAAAGGAAGCACCATGGTTTCTTTAACTTCTGAAGGGGTCGGCAGGTTATCTAGACCCTTTTTCTCCTGCATGCAGCTCACGCTAGCCACACACACACACACACACACACACACACACACACACATGAACGAGACTACGATATGGATGTTTTTAAGGATGATGCTAATACCATGCACACAGGCTAAATACATGTAAAACTACACATAGTCTGTCAACAATACCACTCAGCCTCATATCATCAGAAAGCATTACATTCATCAGTATATCAACCCCCCTCCCCACCTTCGTCCTGTGGTCACGGCCATGAGGGGGTTGAGGGGGGAGGGATTGGTGGGGGGGGCGTRTATCTGTGGCGACTGACTGACTGGAGGATGGACAGGAGCGGGAGAGGCACGCTGCCATCGTCTGACCTGGGGGGGAACTAAGGTCGGCGATCCCATGTGGACTAGGAAACGGTACACGGTTTCTGAAAGGGTTGGATGGATAGGTGTAAGCAATATGGAAAGAATTATATCCAGCCAATCATAGTGGAGCTACTAACATAATATTTACACCTATCAAATCCTTTCATATCWATAGGGGTTTCTAGAAGGTAGGGTTATAGTAGAGTGTTGAAGCGATAACAAGGGGCGGGAGTTAGTGTCTCCCCTGAGCGTGCGATTGGTGCTCTAGGGTTCCGCATGAGGGTGATTGACAGAAGCGTATGATAGAGCCCTTCAATCACAGGGCTCTCCTCTGAGAGCGGACCAATCGCCTGCCAGTAAGTCCTGACGACGGATGACATCACCCCAGTAAAAGGCATCTGCCGCCTAGCCTCCCCGCCATCACGTCACTGCTTGCCCCCTTCCCTCTGGTGAATGGCTGAGGCAGACTTTGCTCTCTGCTTATGATGCGCTCTCTTCCCCAATCACATCGTCACACTGTAGCACAGGAAAGTGTGACGAATTGCAGTCAATACAATATTTCAAGTGGGAACAATGTGGCTGTGTTACCTTGCTGCATGTGAACTTGTATTCCTTATACACTCCGTTTACCCTTCTCCCTGAAGTGTGCACTCGTTCACTTCCCCTCCTAGGTGTAAAAGGATTGGACTGGTTTGAGTGCACACTTGAGGAAGGACAGGGAGAAACGGGATTGGACAATTTGAAAGTTACTCTTCCCTTCGTGTCTTCCTGAAAATAGCCACTGTTGTAAGGTGACTGGGAAGGTGAACGTTCTTAGTGGTGGCCACGTTCCAGGACAACTACACTGCAGAGGCCTGCCTGCCTGCTCGCAGGTGTTTAACATGTCAGTTAATCCGACGCCCACTGCCATGTTGTGGCTAGCAGCCATTGGTTGATGCAGTGAAACGTAGTCTGTAATGTAGTTGACCTGGAACTCGACCGATACGTCCGACCGCGATCATTTGGAAGAAGTTGGGGCAGGGTGCATGTTGAGGGTGTTAGAACGGGTTCCGTGCTGGCCCGCCCGGTGGGCAGCTGGGTTGAAGACGTGGCAGGGCTGCATGGTTAGCCAGTCAGGGCCCAGCTCTGCTGTGTGTTGAATGGTAGGTATGCACCTTGGGGACTGTAGAGGACGTGGATGCTGCATGGTTACCATCAGGGCCCAGCTCTGCTGTGTGTTGAATGGTAGGTATGCACCTTGGGACTGTAGAGGGACGTGGATGCTGCATGGTTAGCCAGTCAGGGCCCAGCTCTGCTGTGTGTTGAATGGTAGGTATGCACCTTGGGGACTGTAGAGGACGTGGATGCTGCATGGTTAGCCAGTCAGGGCCCAGCTCTGCTGTGTGTTGAATGGTAGGTATGCACCTTGGGGACTGTAGAGGACGTGGATGCTGCATGGTTAGCCAGTCAGGGCCCAGCTCTGCTGTGTGTTGAATGGTAGGTATGCACCTTGGGGACTGTAGAGGACGTGGATGCTGCATGGTTAGCCAGTCAGGGCCCAGCTCTGCTGTGTGTTGAATGGTAGGTATGCACCTTGGGGACTGTAGAGGACGTGGATGCTGCATGGTTAGCCAGTCAGGGCCCAGCTCTGCTGTGTGTTGAATGGTAGGTATGCACCTTGGGACTGTAGAGGACGTGGATGCTGCATGGTTAGCACATCAGGGCCCAGCTCTGCTGTGTGTTGAATGGTAGGTATGCACCTTGGGGACTGTAGAGGACGTGGATGCTGCATGGTTAGCCAGTCAGGGCCCAGCTCTGCTGTGTGTTGAATGGTAGGTATGCACCTTGGGGACTGTAGAGGACGTGGATGCTGCATGGTTAGCCAGTCAGGGCCCAGCTCTGCTGTGTGTTGAATGGTAGGTATGCACCTTGGGGACTGTAGAGACGTGGATGCTGCATGGTTGGTCCGTTGTTTATTCCAGCCGTTCCTCTGCATGATGTAAAGCGCATGGCGTGGAACGGCTCTGATCAAGGCTCCAACCCCGAGTCTGAGCATGCTCAGTCTGCTCCGCCCGCCGCTCCACTAGGGAGCCACACTGTCCTGTAACAGCCAATACCACAGCACAGTAAGCAACACACACACACACCGCACACGCACAGCATGCACAAACCACCACCGACAACTAAAGGATGCCCGCTGCCTTAACATGTCTCTCTCTCTCTTCTCTCTTCCTCCTCTCTCCCACTTGTTAACGGAAGGTAAGCATCCCCAAGATGATGCATGCAGCCCATAATTGTGTGTGTTTCAGTAACACATTAAAAACAGTGACAACAGCAGCAGGATGGATGTCTGACTGACTGGGCCTCCTAAAGGAAATCAGTAGTTTACATTAACATCCACCTGTCTCTGCTATAGCTCTCCCTGAAGTGTACACTTTTCACTCCCTTTGTGGATGAAGAATGAGTAGACTGACTTGGGTGTCATGAATAGTGTTGAAAATACCCTTTAGTCAATGTTCACAACAATCCAATGCTTTTCAATCCATGAAGGAGGGTGTTGCAGGGAGCTGGTGTTGCAGGGAGCTGGTAATATGGAATCACACTGCAGTCTAGGGGTGGGTTGTGTTGCTTGACTGATGTTACATCCTGTGGGGACCAGGTTGAACAGGAGAGAGTGAGGTGACAGGAGAGATGTTTCAGCTCTTCTATTGCTTTTCTCTCTTTACAGCATGCAAAAGTTTACTTAACAAAAAGGCGGATGCGCTAAGGTAAGGAGTTAAATCTGATGTGTAAAGCTAGCTGTCACAACACACCCTCTTCTCTCTCTCTCTGCACTCACCCATCCTTCTCTCTGCCACTACCCCTCTCTCTCTCGCTCTGGCTCTCTCTTCTCTCTCTCTCTTTCTCTCTGCACTCTACCATCTCTTTCTCACCCATCTCTCTCTCTGCCACTACCCCTCTCTTCTCTCTGCCTCTCTTCTCTGCTCTCTCTCTCTGCCTCTCTCTCTCTCTCTCTCTGCCTTCTTCTCTCTCTCTCCCTCTCTTGCCTCTCTCTCTTTTCGCTCTCTCTCTCTCCCTCTCTCTCTGCCTCTGCTCTCTCTTTCTCTCTCTCTCTCTGTGCCTCTCTCTCTCTCTGCCTCTCTCTGCTCTCTCTCTCTATTATATATATATTCACACACCCTTCTGGCTCACAGGGGTGGTGAGGTGATTACTTGATTTAGTGGAGACCTACAGGCTGTATATGTAAAGAGGGAAATTAGATTTTTATATTTGTGTGTCTCACGCCTACGACCAACAACAACAGTAAGAAACAGCATAGTGAGTGCCATCAATGCCATGAAGGACAACAGCATGGCCGCTGCACAAATGGTACAGAACCTTAACCATCACCTCCTCTATGTTCCCTCAGCCTCGTCTCCTCTCCTAGCACCTAACCTCCTCCCTGTTCCTTCATCACAGTTTCCTCTCCTAGCACCCTAACCACCTCCGTTCCCCTCAGCCTCGTCTCCTCTCCTAGCACCCTAACCTCTCCCCGTTCCCTTCATCACAGTCTCCTCTCCTAGCACCCTCACACCTCCGTTCCCTCAGCCTTCGTCTCCTCTCTAGCACCCTACCTCCCTTCTCCCCGTTCCCTTCATCACAGTTCCTCTCCTAGCACCCTAACCACCTCCGTTCCCCTCAGCCTTCGTCTCCTCTCCTAGCACCCTAACTCCTCTCTCCTCCCCGTTCCCTTCATCACGGTCTCCTCTCCTAGCCCTTAACTCGCTAGCAACTTAAAAGTCCATGATCCCTCCCTAGCAACCTACCCTCCATACTGTTTACCCGTCTCTTCCTAGTGGTCCTAGTGGTCTTGTGTGTGTTGGAGTCTGAGTGTTTAAGGTTGGACCCTTCATGGACCTCTAACCCCTTCCTACTCCATCCTCCATCTTAATATCATCTCCAACCCTAACCCCCAGACGTGTGTGTGTGTGTGTGTGTGTGTGTGTGTGTGTGTGTGTGTGTGTGTGTGTGTGTGTGTGTGTGACCAGACTTAACTCTATGCTCCCCTTCTCCCAGGAATCTCAAAATACACTGGTTGCTGCTGATGGGGTCAAGGTGAGGGTGTTGGTGTGCAGTTAGTGTGAGTCTGACTCGTATGTTGTTAACCTATGTGTTGTTAATCTCTCTCATCACTATCTCTCTATCACTATCTCTTTCTCCAGGGTTCTACAGAGAGTAGCAACACAAATGAGGATGAGGATATGAAAGGTAGTAAAATGACTCTCTTCCTCTCTTTGTGGTCTAACATATTGTTTCTGATAGGTTGACCTGCCTGTGCTATATAGCTAGCTGTGTGTGTGACTCACCCGTGTGTGTGTACATGCGCATTATTTTGTGTGCCTGTCTGTCCGTGTGTGTTCTAATCTAGCAGACAGCGTTGTGATGATGAGTCAGGGAAGTGCTACAGACGAGATGCCCTCTCTTCTGACCTCGTCTGACAACTCGCCTGCCAGTAAGTGTTTTCACAGCAACCACAACCTTTTGTGGTCGTCCCAATGACCCCCACACTTCCTGACATCATCTGACCTCTGTTTGTTCTGCTTTTCCACCACGCAAACTTCGACCTGTATGTCTAGCCCTCTTTTTTTTCGCCTAGCCTCCAGAAGCTATCCTCTTTGTTCTTGCTGAGTCCCAAACCAGTCCCTTCCTCTGGCCCCTCTTCCCTGAATTTGCTCGTTCACACGTGCCTCCACCAAATGCAGAAGTGCCCTGAAGCTGAGGGAGTACAGATTGTCTAGGACGTAGGGGGCTAATTAATATTCACCTGTTTTTGTTTGTCCTATTTCCAGACTTGACACATGTAACTGATGAAATAGCTCCCAAAATTAAAAGTTTAACTGTTTAGATGAAGATATTGTAAAACAATTGATWAAAAAAAGTGTAAATTGTATTATTTAAATGTGTGTGTGTGTGTGTCCCGAAGTTGATGGGTTTGATTTTTCTCCTCTGAAAGTCACCCTCTGAATTTAGTCAGCAACACGTGACAACAGAGGGCCCTCCGAGAGTGTTGGGTGGGGTGAGGGGCTGGTTTGGGATTCAGCCTCCCTCTCTTTCTCCGTCTTCACTGTGTCCATCTCTGTAACAGGATGGTGAAGGACAGGCGTCTTCTACTTTTACTCCTCTCTGCTTTCCTCCCCACGGTGCTTGTCCTTCTCTCTCTCTCCCTCACCCACAGTGCTGCCTTCTCTTCTCTCTCCCACGGGTGCCTGGTCTCTCTCTCTCTCTCTTCCTCCCCACGGTGCTGTCCTCTCTCTCTCTCTCTCTCTCTCTCTCTCTCCTCTCTCTTCCTCCCCCACGGTGCTGTCCTCCTCTCTCTCTCTCCCACCGGTCTGCCTCTCTCTCTCTCTCTCTCTCTTCCTCCCCACGGTTCCTGCTCTCTCTCTCTCCTCTCTCTTCCTCCCCACGGTGCTGTCCTTCTCTCTCTCTCTCTCTCCCCCACGGTGCTGTCCTCTCTCTCCTCTCTTCCTCCCACGGTGCTGTCCTTCTCCTCTCCTCTCTTCTCTCCCACGGTGCTGTCCTTCTCTCTCTCCTCCTCTCTCTTCTCCTCCCCCACGGTGCTGTCCTTCTCTCTCTCCTCCTCTCTCTTCCTCCCCACGGGGCTTGTCCTTCTCTCTCTTCCTCCTCTCTCTTCCTCCCCCACGGTGCTGGCCTTCTCTCTTTCCTCTTTTCTCTTCCTCCCCCACGGTGTTGCCCTTCTCTCTCTCTCCTCCTCTCTCAAAACGCTGCTCTCCTGTTGGCCAGTGCTCTTACATGCTGTGATCCAATGGCAGGCCTCTGTTCTGCTTCTCAAATTGCTGATTGGAGAGCCTTCCTTAATGTGTCTCCCCCCCACTGTGTCTGTTTCAATGTCTTTTTCATGAACCAACATCCATCATTACTGTTCCTTCATGTCGTGTGTTCGAGTGGTTTGCATGTGTCTAACTGCATGCGTGTGTGTGTATGTGAGTGACCATGCGTTGTGTGTTCCAGCCGTTCCTCTGCATGATGTAAAGCGCATGGCGTGGAACGGCTCTGATCAAGGCTCCAACCCCGAGTCTGAGCATGCTCAGTCTGCTCCGCCCGCCGCTCCACTAGGGAGCAACAATGTCCCTGTAACAGCCAATACYACAGCACAGCACAGTAAGCACACACACACACAGAGAGAGAGATATACACACACTAGTATGGAGCTGTCAGGGGAAAAAGAGAAGAGGTAGAGAGCGAGTAGAGCTATGGTGGCGGGTAAGATGTGAAGTAGTTCCTATTTAGCTAGATCGCTGAACTTCCATCTCTCTCTCTCTCTCCTCTCTCAAGCTCGTAAGCAGGAGATAATCAAGATAACTGAACAGCTGATTGAAGCCGTGAACAATGGAGACTTTGAGGCCTACACGTGAGTACAGCTACGTTGTTTCACACGGCTGATTAGTTACTAACATGAACCTAATGTTGTCGCTCTCGCTCTCTCTTCTCCTCTCTCATCAGGAGGATCTGTGATCCAGGTCTGACTTCCTTTGAGCCTGAAGCTCTGGGGAACCTGGTGGAGGGAATGGACTTCCACAAGTTCTACTTTGAAAACTGTGAGTCTCTTTCGCTATTTCATACACTTCTGAACATACAACGAACGRGTTCAGCAGAGATCCAAACTTGTTTTATGTGTTCCTACAGTGCTGAGTAAGAACAGTAAGCCTGTCCACACCACCCTGCTGAACCCCCACGTTCATCTGATTGGAGAGGAGGCTGCCTGCATCGCCTACATCCGCCTTACACAATTCGTCGATGGCCAGGGCCGCCCCCGCTCCAGCCAATCGGAGGAGACTAGGGTGTGGCATCGCCGCGACAGCAAGTGGCTCAACGTTCACTTCCACTGCTCTGGTGCTCCGGCCGCACCGCTGCAGTGATCTGGTATGTACWCACACAAATAAACTGTGTGTGTGTATAACTAACCTTGTGGAGACACACAATTGATTCCCATTCGTATATATTACTGAACCTTAACCCCAAAACCTAAGCCTAACCTTTAACCCTTAATCCTAATTCTATCCCTAACACTAATTTGAACCTTAATCCTAAACCCCTAGAAATACCTGTTTTCCTTGTGGGGACTAACAGAATGTCTCCTGTGGGTAACTTCTGGTCCCCACAAGTGTAGTGAAACACATTTACATTTACATTTAAGTCATTTAGCAGACGCTCTTATCCAGAGCGACTTACAAATTGGAAAGTTCATACATATTCATCCTGGTCCCCCCGTGGGGAATGAACCCACAACCCTGGCGTTGCAAGCGCCATGCTCTACCAACTGAGCCACACGTCCACGTATATATACACACACTTTTTAGAACTTTCAAGGGATTAAAGGTTTGCTCCCATTCTCTCTCTTTGTTTGTCTTTCTTTCTCTCTCTGTTTCGATCTCCCTCAGGTGTCCAAACACTCCAGTTGGAGTGTGAGTTTTTTGGGGGCGTGTTTTCGGCTAGTGTGTTTTGGGGGTGTGTCCTCTTTGTGGATTGGCCCATGCCAGGAGCCCGGCCGGGCAAGACTGCACCCTCTCTGCAACACCAACCAATCCCGTCTATCCTTTGATCCGCTGGGGGGCGGCCGAGTGTGGACTCCGCCCCTGTGGGAATGATGCATGCATCTGACGCCCAATAGGAGGGCTTGTCCTTTGACCTCTGACCCCTCCYACCCGGCAGCCATTTTGTCTCCCGTCCACGGCAGCCATTTTGAGATGATGAGAGGAGCGGGGGGAGGAAGGGTTAATGAACTTGTAATGCCAGATATGACAATGAGTTGTAAGTATACAGGATAATATATGACTAGTATCAGACAACACCCAACCCTACCAAGCATTTATATATACGTGGAATGAGAGGAGAGGAGAATGTGTGTGATTTGTAAGAGGTGACATGTTGGGTTTTGTAAATGGAGAATTCCCTAGCAGAATTCTGAACGGAAGGACAGTCGGTTCGATCAGAAAGGATGTAATAACTTGATGTGAGGAAACACCAAAGTGTACAACTGTAGGCTTTTTACACGTTTCTGTGTTCTTTGCTGCTTTAGTTTTTTGAGGGAAGGGATGGTAGGGGGGTGCATTCGAGAGCGATTTTGTTTCTGTTGTGTTTTTAGCCTTGTGTTTACGTTGCGTTTCTGTGGACTGTGTCTGAGTCTGTTTGAGACWAATTGTAAGTGACTGAGTTTTAAAAGGGGTTTTATTGTAAAAGTGAAGCTGCAATGTGTACTGTCTGTTTTATCTGTCTGCAGTGGGAGAGAGGGACTTTTGGGAAAAGGCGTCTGCATTTTGCATGTTTTCTCTCGCTCTCTCCCTTTCCTCACCCCTCCCCTCTCCGTTTCACTCTCCCACCCTCTGGCTGTGTTTTAGATGGTGTGTGTATATAAGTCTAAGAGACTCATTCAGAGTGCACGACGAAGGGGTGAACACCATCTGGTCACACACACCAGCCGTAGTCCCATGGCCGTGTTCCTGACCCCATTTTGACATAACCTCTGACGGCTACATGTTTGTTGACACCGTGTGACGATCAACAAGGCGCTCACACGTCAACACATGCACGCCTCCCGCCCAAATTCTTACTCTATCTTCACGTCCTGAGCCTCCAGTCTCACACGTTCTGTGTAAATGCATATCGTGAACACACTTGCTCACACCTACACACTCTGTGGTGTGTCAGGCGTTGTAACATATCTTCACCGCTGCACCGTCTCCATGGTGAAACTCCGGTAGTGTGTTTTCATCCGTTCTTTGTGCGGTGTCCCTCCATTAGTAACAGTGTCCTTCATTCTCCCCTCTCTTCTCTTCGGTGTCTGTTTCTCTGTTTGAATGTCTCTCTCTCTGTGTGTCTGTCTGTCTCCTGGTTTGGGTTTTGTTGACAATGTTTTTGTTTACTGTTTGCTGTTTGGAAAGTTCTGCACTCTATATATATCTCACACACACTAAAGTTACACCCAACTATTTAACTGATCAGACTAGCTGGTTATAATATCACAGGGAAGGAAGGGACTTAATCAAGATCAGTTGTTGAGGATAGAAATCTGTTACACACACACACACACACACACACAGACAGGGAAAAGGGAATAAAGGGTGAACGTGGAGACAACATAATCAATTAAAATTAATAGTAAATTTATTCATTTAATTTCACCCCCTCAGTGGTATTTCAGTCCTTATATTGGCCATTCAGGTGAGAGAAGAGCAGTAGAGAGTTCAGAGATCACATAATTATTGTTGGAATTAAACCAGAGAGATGTATGCATGTTTTCAGTTTAAGCATCTCCACTGTGCACCTACCTGAACTAGGGTAGAGGATAGGGTATATACTAACGATATCATATTTGCATCTTTTGAAATAAAAATGAGAAACCCTCCTCCATCCAGAATATTGAATAGGTGACATGAGATAAAAAAAATATTTAAAAAAATAAATAAAAAATACTATTTCATTACAAAAAGGATTGCGGAGCCTTAGCTTGGTATAAAGCTCATTGTCAGTACTCTCCCTGCGTTGTGACTGTCTCTTATACACATCTAGATGTGTATAAGAGCCTTAGCTTGGTATAAAGCTCATTGTCAGTACTCTCCCTGCGTTGTGATGTTAACCTGTCGGCCTGCGCTTTCTTTCCCCAGCAGTCGTTGGATGCTGGAGTTTTCTTTTTTTTCTTTTTTTTGCATGATCATGATGTACGGTAAAATAAAACCATGAATTGAGGACGATCACGTGTTTGTCTCAATATTACTAGGTCCTTTATCATAGCTTTGTTATTCAACTTGGATCTTGAAAGTATTTAATAAAAATATTTCAGCACCGTTTTGTGTCTCTGTCTCTTTTCATGTCCGAAACAAACAGTTTAACCAGTGTTCCAATGTCCTGCTAGCCCTTAGAATGCGTGTCCTGTACACTACTTCCAGTGGAGGCTGGTGGGAGGAGCTATAGGAGGATGGGCTCATAATTTCTGGAGTGGAATTAATGGAACGGAGACAAACACGTGGTTTCCATATGATTGACGTGTTTTGATACCGTTCCATTTATTCCATTGCAGCCATAACAATGAGCCTGTCCTCCTGTAGCACCTCCCACCAGCCTCCACTGATTGCTTCATACTAATGATACTGTAGTGCGTGGTCTGATTAACATGGTCCTACTCTGCTACTGTAACTGTTCACCTGAATCTATTGATAGTGTGTCTGCCTTAGAAGTCTCAAGATTTCCAGTCATGTTGTGTTCTCATTAAAGGTGACACGGCGGTGTTAAGTAGTCTGCACCTATTTAGGGCAGTATTGTTACCTTATTTAAGGCAGACTGTGTAACCKTATTGAAGGCGGACTGCGTACTTCCGCGTGTAACCTTATTTAAGGCGGACTGCGTACTCCCGTGAGTGTGTGTCAGATGTAGGACAAGTCTCTTGGTCCCGGTCTTCTCTGTGATTAATGAGGACACTGCTGCAGGTCAGCTTCTACACACACAATATCCACCACTGCCACACACGTTCATGCACACACACCCACACTAATACTGACTCACACACACATTCACTGACCTACTGTCACATGTCCAGCATGCTGTCCAACTCTCTGGCCATCTGTCGCTCTCTCTTGTTCTCTACCCGTCTGTCTTCTCAAAGGTTACAGACATCATGTTGACTAGAACCAGGAATAAAAACCCTGAGCTCATTCTCAAGTCTTTCCTCAATTCCTTGTTTCTCTCCCTTCTTCTGCCCGCCTCCTCAAAATGTCAGAGGGACACCATTCTTCTCCAATCTTGTTACTTAGGGCTTGATTCAATCCRTGTTGTGTGACTTCAGCGCTASAGCACGATTGAATTTTAAAGGCAATGTTCGCGCGTTCGTGGAGACAGCATTCACGTTAAATGCTGCGATCGGAAATGACCTTTTACATTTCAAGCTCGGAAATTCCGCAATACGGATTGAATTGAGCCCTAAGCCTACCTCTGAYGTTTTGAGACCGAGGAGAGGGGAAACAAGGAAAACCCGCTTGTAATGTCCTYGAATACTCTCCTCGCTTCCCTTTGATAGGTTGAGACAGCCAGGGAGAGGGTGAGGAATTTAAGGAAAGACTATTGAGAATTACCCCTGGTCTCCACCGGTGTCTTAAGTCCATTTATATTGTCAGTGCATCACATGGTCTGGTGCCCTGGGTTAAGATGTAGCACTGAAGGAGTCACTAGAGAATAGCTTTATCTGAGGCCACAAGGTGTCCTTACAGCTTCATGCTGTAGATCAGCTTCAATAGACAACCTGTTCTTTCTGTCCGATTCGTKATTTTCAATGTATTTCTATGCTTCCCGTTCTTAAGTTTAGTTTTTGTATCTTTTACTTTCAGTTTGGTACATCAGCTTCAAACAGCTGGGGAAAAAATGTCACTACACTTTTGTACACTACTCTACACTCTTGAGTGCTTGTTTAAAAAATATATATTTCAAAAATTCACTTTTAACCAAGTAGGCTAGTTGAGAACAAGTTGTCACGTCAACTAAAATTAGGCAAATTATTTGAATTTTAGCAACCAGGAAATGGCGGAGCGATTTCTACGTATTGCACCTTTAATCAACATGTAGGCCTAAACACCACACAACATTTAGTAATTTAGCAAACTTATCAAAGGTTCTTATCCAAACGGATTTACAATGAATGCATTCAACTGAAGTAGCACATTCAGGTCTGTATCCACCTCAGTTTGTGGGGTTTTCCTGTAAGTTATGTGGGACTCCATCCAGCTGTGTAGCCATCATGTGAACTCTCCTGCTCTATTCGCCTGAGCATTGAGCAGGCAGAGGCTTCATTCAACGCMTTAGATAGCACCCCCCAGTGGCTGTGATGATGTAAATACAGCCATTAGAAACGACGCTCACKTACTGTGGTCATCAAGCCGCTGTTCTACAGTAATACTCCTCCATAAAGAACAGACAAAAAAAKACATTTATTTTGATGTGTTATAAAGACCAGACATTAGAGACCAGCACAATACCCTTCAATAGTCCACCGTGTTTCAGTACAGACCAGTCAGAGGAACACACAGATGTCTGTAAGACAGTTTAACATTTCTACTGAGTCAGACTCTTCACAGCTTCAAACAGAGACATGGTGAACTCTGTCTCGAATTCAATCAAACCCACAGAAGCATTGTTTATGCAGTGTCTGTGTTTACAAACTACTGTTTCCTATGCGCAAACACACACTGGGTACAGTATGCAATGTGGGTTTGGTGGAATATGTCCAGCTATGGAAATATTTACATTGATTTAGGACTCTAGTCAATCTGTATCGCTGAAGACTTACAGTAGAAATGTAAAGGTMATTTCCCATTGAGCCGACATATGCAGYGTTTACTGTGAACGCWGTCTCCACTAACGTGGGAACATTGCYTTTAAATTTCAATCACGCTGTTACGCTGAACTTCCGCGATACGGATTGAATAAGAGGCCTTAGTATGACTGAACAGCTTTACTCAAACATGAAGTCACAAGGAGGAGTTGAATGTGATGATTATACAAGACAAACCACATGTTACTGGATAGACAGGAGTCTCAAGAGGATCAAATAAGGAATAGGAGCATTTCCTGTTTGAGAGAAACAATTAGTTATGGAATACAAGAGGCTTCACCACACCTGATTGAGCCAGTTAGAAACAAATAAACTATCATCAGGGCCATACTGTATATGGAGCTGGTAGAAGTTTCACCTAACCACTGGTCCTGGGTCAGATCTTTTTGCATCCTCCCCACAGGAAGTTGGTGGCACCTTAATTGGGGAGGAAGGGCTTGTGCTAATGGCTGGAGCGGAATAAAGTGRAATGGTATCAAACACATGCTTTCCATATGTTTGATGCCATATCATTTGGAGTTGGCTAATCTGATCCTAGATCTCGGGTTAGGGGCAACTTCTCCCTCAAGCGWAGGATAAATTATGCCTCTGAATATGACAACACCGTCTACTACTGAGGTCATAGAAAAACATTGAAATCAGACATTAATGAATGCAACACATAAACAATCAGAAGTATTTACACACAACGTTAACAACTAGAGCCATTCAGGGAGATCAGTAGAAAAAGATGAATACGATCCACCCCCTGGCTTTCCATGGCTTTGACAGGAGAGAGAAAAATAGTGTAGCATAGAATATCATTTTGTTTTTCATGATGTCGCAATGCCGTTGAGAGGCACAGCGTATGCCACAGCGCAGAATCCCTGGAGCAATTTGTTGGAGCAGTAGAGTCTTGCTGTAGGGCACAACGGCAGATGGTAGCTGGGAACTGACACCAACAACCTCAGGTTACTGGCCTAAACCTCAAGGCTAACTGCCGCCAAATGAAGAGTCCAGTTTTGAGCCCCCCCAAGAAAGTCCAGTTTATTTGAAAGGAGACAGAAGAGCTTCTCCAGTTCACATTTGAAAGAAGCGACAGTCCCCTCCAAGGTAGATAGCATCTTCAGGAATACAAACGTGATATTAGATATTCGAGAACAGCTTTTGAACAACAGCTTATATATTATTTTTTTACCACTGGTTAAAGAATAACAGATMATTCTGGACAGACTTCACATTCAAATAGGGCATCACAAGAAACTCAACCCCACTGTCAGAGAAATGACTACCTAAAGCACGTCGTCTAGCTACACATCACTACAGCACCTCCCCTCCCAGACACACAGATGATACACACACAGATGGCACACATACATGAATGCACACACCCCATAGCTAGTGTAATACACATGCACACACACAAAAGTCTACATGGTCAGGGGTCAGAGGTCAGGGGGGCAGAGGAGGATCTCTTCTCGTTCTTCTTCTCTTGTTGTATCTTTCCTCTTTCTCTCCCTCCTTTTCCAACATGTCCTCCTCCTCTTCCTCTATCATCATCTATCCTTCCTCTGACAGTCACATGACACGGCCGGTGAGCCAATGGCGTGTCCTGGATCAGACAAGAGTGTGTGTGTGTTTATTGTGAGTGTGTGTATGCTGATTTTGTATGTGTTCATTGTGATCGTGTGTGTGTGTGTGTGTATGTGTGTGTATATTTCTGTGCTGATCGTGTGTGTGTATGAATTGATCGTCAGTGTGTTTTTTCAACTCGTCATGATTGTGTGTGTGTGTATGTCCCGCTCCTGTGTGTGACTTCCTCGATCCAGCCCCCGAACCGGCTGACCCGTGTGTAGAGCGCCGGGGTTGAGGGGTCGCTGCAACCGTAACCCCCGGAGACGATCCCGGTCAACACCCATCGCCCTCCCTCCCCCTGGCATACCAGCCCACCGCCCCAGTTGCCCTGGCAACCGTTGTTCCCGTGGAGACGACGTGTGTCAGGGGGGCTGCCGGCGCACAGCGTKCCGTGGGAGGAGTAACCATCGCCATAACGCTTCTTACACTGCCATGACGTCAGGAGGGGTACCCAGGACTGGAGCACAGCATCTGAGGGGGAAGAGGATATGTACAGTAGGGAGGAATAACTTACTAACGTCTCAGCACTAAACCATATATCCTAAGAGGTTGTAGTTAAGAGGTAGTGGAAAGTGAGGCGTACCTGGGCCGTCCCAGCCAGCTGTAACCGCGGCAATGCAGGACAAGGGGGTCTTCCCCCCCGCAGCGTCCGGGGTGGGGAGGCAGGCTGCGTTAGTGTGGGGGTCAAAGGTCAAACAGTGATCCTTGGGGCTGGGCAGCCTCAGCAGGGCCAGGTCATGACCCCCAGGGCCCTGATCTGCTCTGAACTTTCTATGGACCACCACTCGCTCCGGGGTCAGAATTCGGTCAGAACCCCCCACGCGCACCACATACTGAGACGGGCCAATACCAAACCTTGGAGGGAGAGATAGCAGGTGTAAGTGTTTGGAAAACGGGGACATAAAATTGGATGGAAAGAAATGAAGGATGAAAAAGAAGACGTGAGCACTGAAAGTAGAAAAAAGACATGACTAAAAAAAAGGAAAGGAGAAAGGAAAAGGAGAGGTCTCACCTGGTGAAGCAGTGAGCGGAGGCCAGGGCCCAGCAGGGAGAGATCAGAGTACCACTACAGATAGGATGGCCAGCTTTCCCCTCAGAACCCAACCACACTGACACCTGCCATGGCCACAATGTCCTAGAGGAGAGGGGGAGGGGAGGGGAGAGTGTCTGTGTGTGGTGTGTGCACRCGTTAACTTGTGTCTTCTCATTAGGCGTGTGATATTCTGTGTATCTACGCTGTACGTAAAGCTTCTCTTACCTGAGTACATTCTCTCCTCCTCCTCCACTCTTCCTCTCGTTCCCTTCCTCCACCATCTTCCTCACTCCACAGGTGAGCTCACTTGGCCTGGCCTGGCCCTCTGTTGCCCGGGGGGCGTGGTCACAGCTCACCCCTGCATCCTGTCTCCATCTGCAGCCGTCACGGCCCCGGCCCAGAGAAGGACACTCCCCCAAGAAGTCCTCCTTCCCGGTACACCTCACCTGGTCCAGGTGGACAGGACCCTTCCCCCGACCGAACCCACCTGCTGYTACAGCATGACCACTGAGGGAGGAGGAGGAGGAGGACAGGGAGAAAAGGAGAACAGGAAAAGGGGGAAGAGTGGGAGAGTGAAAGACGGAGATAAAGAGAGATATTACAAATGCTGTATTGATTGAAGCTACTCTTCAACACAAAGGTCTGAACACACACAGACACACTCACCTGTGGCCCAGCTGTCTGCAGACCACGGCAGCGTTCAGATCGTTCCAGCCTGAGTCACAGATACTCCCCCAGTCTCCATGGAGATAGACTTCCACACGACCTTCGTTATGGCTACCACCCCCAACCAGACGCAACAGAGGACCTGCAACACAAACATACTCGTACAAGCTAATGAAAAGGCCTGATGGTCGCTTGGCCGTATTGCGGAGTAAGCCTCACCTGTGGCAGGTGCAACAGCCGGCACCTCATTGGTCTCTTCTTCTTTAGCTCCGGCCCTGCATCGCACGCCCACATCCTCTCCATGGGAACAGTCGCTATGGCCCCAGGTGCCATGGCGACAGTCCAGCAGGGACGACTCCRTCCCCTCACAACGCACATCGTCCAACAGGATGATACCAGAACCCTCGCCGAACGTTCTGCCAGTCACCACCTCAGCATGCCCTCTAGAGGTAGAAGATGAAATGACATCAACTTAAAAAGGCACAATGTGTTAGTTGTTKATGTCTAAACTGTTTACGATGATGTCATATTACTGAGTCTACATTTAAACAGTGGGGCGGGCTTTCTGGTTACAGGAATCATCAACAAGACTCTTCCCAGTGTAATCCCTAGGGCTGTGGCGATMATGAAATTTAGTCAACCGGTTATTGTCATGTCCAAGACTGCCGGTCTCACGGTAAATGACCTTTAATTAACATAGACAGTTAAGCGCCTCYGCGCATACAAGCCGCTGATGCAGACCTTTGGAACATTTACATTTTTAAAAGTTGAAAAAATCTATTTCATATATACTATCACAATAAATCCTTTATTTATTTTATTCAGGTCTAAAGAAACATTATGACATGAAGAAAATGTATTTCAGAGGAACAGAATATGAGTTGACCGACTGTATGTTATCTGGCTATGCTCCATGCCATAGGCACTGGGACACTGGGCTTGTTCATTTAGCTGATAAGATATGCTTAGAAGTCCCGTGGCATTATTTTATATTATATGATTTTATAGTAAGAAGAATTTAATTGAACTTAACTTTCGGAGCAGAGGGAGCATATGAAGTGTCTACGTTGAGTGTAAAAGTGAACATTTGAAACAGGTCCTATATGCTATATTTACAGTTATTTGGTCATTTTAGTTGTGAACGATACAAACTTTATAATTTGTTAGAAATCAAAACATTTAACGTTTTTCTGCCGTGTGTAATATGCTGTAGGATATGTATTGTATAACGGCACAATAATTATATTAATTCAGATTTTGTTTTCGGGCTTGGGTTCATATATAGGCCTATGGGTATGCATAAACTCTAATATGTTCTGGGTGTTTAGGTAGGAGTTTGTAGTTAGTGTGTGTGTGTGTGTGTGTGTGTGTGTGTGTGTGTGTTGGTGTGGTGTGGTGTGGTGTGTGTGTGTGTGTGTGTGTGTGTGTGTGTGTGTGTGTGTGTGTGTGTGGTGTGTGTGTGTGTGTGCCTCCCATTGAGATCGGCATTATGCAAGCATTTCCGTTTCGAAAACTGTGTGTGTGTGTGCTGTGTGTGTATGTGTGTGTTGTGTGTTGTGTGTGTGTGTGGTGTGTGTGTGTGTGGTCGTTGTTGTGGCTGTGATGTGTGTGTCGTGTGTGTGCTGTGTGTGTGGTGTCCCTCAGTGGAGATCGGCACTGCTTTGCAGCAGTCCAGGTTCGGCTCGGGCTCCGGCCTCTTCCATTATGAGCGGCTTGAGTTTGCCGTGGTGATGAGAGCTCCGTCAGCCAAATGCCAGACCAGGACATTTGTTACCGGGGACTGTAGCCATGGGAAACGCAGGCGGGAAGTTGTGTGTGCTCTCACCAGAAGGTCAGTAGGAAGCTAGAAGAGAAGGAAACGTACCTCGTGGCCCTAACTCAGCATTCATGATTGTGCTACTGTTTTCCTCCCCCAGGCAGTGGTCTTCGCTCTACCGATTGGTTGGAGGAGAAGAATATTTTGAGGGGCGTGTGGAGGTGTCCCACAGTGGTAGGTGGGGCTCTGTCTGCGATGACCAATGGGACGCAGAGATGCCAGAGGTGGTCTGTCGACAGCTGGGATTCCGGGTGAGGTGTGTGTGGTGTGTGTGTGTTGTGTGTGGTGGGTGTGTGTGTGGTGTGTGTGTGTGGTGGTTGTGTGGTGTTGTGTGTTGTGTGTGTGTGTGTGTGTGTGTGTGTGTGTTGTGTGGTAAATATCTTGAAGCTAGAGGAGAGTCATTATTGTTGTTTTTTACCCATGTGTGTTTAGGGGTGTGGCGAAGGCCTGGTCGTTGGGCCCACTTCGGACAGAGCTCAGGTCCCATCCTATTGGACGCTGTGAGGTGTACAGGAAATGAAGTCTTCCTGGACCCAGTGTCTTCATGGAGACTGGGAACAACACAACTGTGACCATATGGAAGACGCTGGGTAATCCTGGCAGCCCCTACACAGGTCACTACACACATAATCCATCCACGCACACGCACGCACGCACTGCACAGCACACACACACACACACACACATCGAAAAAGATATAACGTGCACACATATGATTTAAACGTGTTACGTGTGTTTCCAGACGGTGTGGTGCGGTTGTAGGGAGGAGACGGTCCATGGGAGGGTCGTGTTGAAGTGTTCCACTCTGGGACTGGGGTACGGTGTGTGACGACCACTGGACTCAACAACACACACAGGTGGTTCGTGTCGACAGCTCGGATACAGGTGTGTGTGTGGTGTTTACTTCCTCGCAGGCGCGATGATATGGGCTGTTGTGGTAACCATATTCAATTAGCCGGCACCCGGCAATCATGAGTCAAGACACAGTCGAAATTTTCCACACGGACAGTTATGCACTCTGGACACCGTGTTGGTAGTACCCATCTCGCTAAGATCATAAGATCCTAATTGGCCTGGTACTGCAGGGCTCTAATTACCCTCCATCAGGTCCTAAATGGCCTGGTACTCAGGGCTCTATTATCCCTCCATCAGTCCTAATGGCCTGGTACTCAGGGCTCTATTATCCTCCATCAGGTCTAATGGCCTGGTACTCAGACGCTCTATTGTCCCTCCATCAGGTCCTATTGGGCCGGTATCCAGGCTTCTTTGTTCCTCCAATCAGGTCCTAATGGCCTGCTGCCTTTCGCAAACAGCTAATGGGATCCTAATAAAATACCAAATACGAAAATTAAG
>NC_036858.1:3656134-3699353 GCF_002910315.2 Salvelinus sp. IW2-2015 | reverse complement strand
CCACAGCCCCCTGTGGAAAGATAATGTGTGTATGTTTTCTGCAATTTTAACCACGGACTTGTTGTTTTGTGTTACTGATTTTTATAATGGTGTATGTTTTCCCACAACTGTTTTCCCCATCATTTGCCCTAGCGACCTGGATGCCAAATTGGGTCAAAGTTTTCTGAAATAAACAAAGCATGAGAAGACTTGTGCCTTTGTTTTGGTTTGGTTTGTTTGTCAATTAGGCTGACCGTGTGCAGGTGTGGGGAGACAGGGATACAGCTTGAGCCCCACCCTCTTCAACATATATATCAATGAATTGGTGAGGGCACTAGAACAGTCTGCAGCACCCGGCCTCACCCTACTAGAATCTGAAGTAAAATGTCTGTTTGCTGATGATCTGGTACTTCTGTCACCAACCAAGTAGGGCACAGCAGCACCTAGATCTTCTGTACAGATTCTGTCAGACCTGGGCCCTGACAGTAAATCTTAGTAAGACAAAAATAATGGTGTTCCAAAAAGGTCCAGTTGCCAGAACCACAAATACAAATTCCATCTAGACATCGTTGCCCTAGAGCACACAAAAAACGATACATACCTCGGCCTAAACATCAGCGACACAGGTAACTTCCACAAAGCTGTGAACGAGCTGAGAGACAAAGCAAAAAGGTTCTTCAACGCCATCAAAAGGAACATAAAATTTGACATACCAATTAAGATCTGGATAAAAATACTTGAATCATTAATAGAACCCATTGCCCTTTATGGTTGTGAGGTCTGAGGTCCGCTCACCAACTAAGAACTGTCACGTTCCTGACCTGTTTTCTCTTGTTTTGTATGTGTTTATTGGTCAGGGCGTGAGCGGGGTGGGCATTTCTATGTGTTGTGTTTCTATGTTGGGTTAAAGGGTTGCCTGGTATGGCTCTCAATTAGAGGCAGGTGTTTGGCATTTCCTCTGATTGAGAGTCATATTAAGGTAGGTTGTTCTCAATGTTTGTTTGTGGGTGATTGTCTCCTGTGTCTTTCGTGTCTGTGTACCACACGGGACTGTCTTGGCTGGTCGTTCGTTTGATGTAGTCTGTTCCTGTTCGTGAGTTCTGCGTGTAGTTATGTAAGTTCCATGTTCAGGTCTGTCTACGTCGTGTTTGTTATTTTGTAATTTCCAAGTGTTTTCGTATTTCGTCTTCGTGTTTCAATAAATATCATTTATGTCTAATTACCTCGCTGCGTATTGGTCCACCGATCCTTCTCTCCTCTCCTCGTCCGAGGAGGAGGAGGAAGACGACAGCCGTAACAAGAACTCACAAAATAGGACAAATACCAAATTGAGACTCTGTATGCAGAATTCTACATGCAGAATTCACAGTGTACAACGTAAAAAAACAAATAACGCATGCAAAGCAGAATTAGGCCRATACCCGCTAAAAAAATCCAGAAAATAAGTGTTCAATTCTACAACCACCTAAATAAAGGAAGTGACTCCCAAACCTTCCATAACAAAGCCATCACCTACACAGAACCCCAAGACAGCAACACAATTAGAACCAACCAAATCATGAGAAAACTAAAAGATAATTACTTGTCACATTGGAAAAAATTAACAAAAAAACAGAACGAGAATGCTATTTGGCCCTAAACAGAGAGTACACAGTGGCAGAATACCTGACCACTGTGACTGACCAAAACTTAAGGAAAGCTTTGACTATGTATAGACTCAGTGAGCATAGCCTTGCTATTGAGAAAGGCCGCCGTAGGCAGACCTGGCTCTCAAGAGAAGACAGGCTATGTGCACACTGCCCACAAAATGAGGTGTAAACTGAGCTTCACCTCCTAACCTCCTGCCAAATGTATGACAATATAGAGACACATATTTCCATCAGAATACACAGATCCACAAAGAATTCGAAAACAAACCCAATTTTGATAAACTCCCATATCTACTGGGTCAAATACCACAGTGTTCCATCACAGCAGCAAGATTCGTGACCTGTTGCCACAAGAAAAGGTTAACCAGTGAAGAACAAACACCATTGTAAATACAACCTATATTTGTTTATTTATTTTCCCTTTTGTACTTTAACCATTTGTACATCGTTACAACACTGTATATATAGACATAATATGACATTTGAAATGTCTTTACTGTTTTGAGACTCTGTGAGTGTAATGTTTACTGTTCATTTTTACTGTTTATTTCACTTTTGTTTATTATCTATTTCACTTGCTTTGGCAATGTTAAGATGTGTTTCTCATGTAAATAACGCCCTTGGATTGAATTGAGAGAGAGAGAAAGAGGGGGGTAGAGAGAGGCAGAGAGAGGCAGGGAGAGAGAGAGAGAGATGTAGCAGACGTTCCATAGAGTAGCAGGATCAGACTCTATTGTCACTGAGCTGAATCTGACTACAGAGTTCATGCAGCACACACTCTGCCAGACACACACACATGCAGGCTGACACACACACACCCTGTGATTAATGGCCARGACAGAGAGAGGAGCTGCAATAGTTATCTCTCACAAAAACACAGCTTGGCTTTCCTTGAACATCATCTAACCATGCCAAACACACACACAGTCTTTCCCGGAGGCTGTACCCCTCATACCTCATTCCAATCTGGAAGAGGAAGATAGAGGAAGATGAAGAGAGCAAAAGAGGGAGAGGAAGCGACAGAAAGAGGAAGAAAGAGGAAGAGTGAAAGAGGAAGAGAGAGGAAGAGAGAAAGAGCGAGGGGAGTCAAAGGAAAAGCAGCCTAGCCCCGGACTAAAAAGCTCTGGACTAAAGAGCTCTGGACTAAAGAGCCCCGGACTAAAGAGCTCCGGACCAAAGAGCTCTGGACTAAAGAGCTCTCGACTAAAGAGCCCCGGACTAAAGAGCTCCGGACTAAAGAGCTCCGGACTAAAGAGCCCCGGACTGAAAAGCTCCGGACTAAAGAGCTCTGGACTAAAGAGCTCTGGACTAAAGAGCCCCGGACTAAAGAGCCCCGGACTAAAGAGCCCCGGACTAAAGAGCTCTGGACTAAAGAGCCCCGGACTAAAGAGCTCTGGACTAAACTCTGGACTAAAGAGCTCTGGACTAAAGAGCCCCGGACTAAAGAGCTCTGAACTAAAGAGCTCTGGACTAAAGAGCCCCGGACTAAAGAGCTCTGGACTAAAGAGCCCTGGACTAAAGATGTCCGGACTAAAGAGCTAAATGACTCAAATTTTATGAAATGTGTTATACAATTGCAGTTTTCTCTACGCCCATGGGAAAATGTGTAGAATTGCAGGAAATCAACTTAAACTGGAAATGTTTCTTTCCACTGTAAAATTTGCCACGAGTTTGCCCCGCCCCCAACAAAATGTCACTTAGGGCCCCCAGAATGCTAGAACATGAAAAGAGTATGTGAGGAAAACCCTCAGCAGARACTTCAGACAGGCATATGCAATATCAACGCTGTCCCTTTAAGAGCAAAGATATGCAAAGAGCAAATAAGGAAAGAGTTGAGTGATGASGCTTTGCTGAAGTGAAAGTTAAATATAGATGAGGAAACTGCGCACAGAAACAACCATTATCCTGTTCCTCAGAAAGTTAACATTGCAGCTTAAGAGTCTACCTTTGTAGAGAAATTAAAGGAAAATACAAGATTTTTAGGTGTGTAAGAGAAATAGAGACAGAGGGAGATGGAAAAACCTTGACAGCTGAACCGCAGCTACCATTCAGGATACCGAGGTCACTGTGAGAGTGAGAAAAAACCCCACCRGTTTACGGTCTAAATGCTGACTCAGTCTAGGACTTGTGTTTGCTCTGTTATTGTGTTCCTGAAATGGCGTCCTCTAGCCGTCTCCTGTCTGAAGAGCAGTTCCAGTGCTCTATCTGTCTGGATGTGTTCACTGAGCCTGTCTCCACTCCATGTGGACACAACTTCTGCAAGGTCTGTATCAGTGGATACTGGGATATAACTGACCTGTGCCAGTGTCCACTGTGTAAACAAATATTCCACCAAAGACCAGAGCTAAAAACCAACACAGCATTCAGAGATATTGTAGAGCATTTTAAGATGATCAGAATCAGAGACACAGACGAGTCCCCTGCCGAGGCTGGAGAAGTGTCCTGTGACGTCTGCACTGGGAAAAGGCTCAAGGCACTGAAGTCCTGCTTGGAGTGTCTGACCTCCTACTGTGAGACTCACCTGCAGCCTCATCAGAGAGTCACCGGCCTGAAAAGGCACAAGCTAATAGACCCCGTGGAGAACCTGGAAGACAGGATGTGTAAGAAGCATGACAGACTGCTGGAGCTGTTCTGTAGGACCGACCASACKTGTGTGTGTCAGTTCTGCATTGAGACAGACCACAAGAATCACCACACCGTCCCTCTAGAAGAAGAGTGTGGAGAGAGGAAGGTTCAGCTGGGGAAGACGGAGCGACAGATACGGCAGATGACCCAAGAGCGAATGCAGAAGGTTCAGGAGGTCAAACATTCAGTAGAGCTCAACAAGAGAGATGCAGAGAGAGAAATAGCGGACGGCCTGCAGGTCTTCACTGCTCTGGTGTATTCCATTCAGAGAAGCCAGGCTGATTTCATGGAAGTGGTTGAGGAGAAGCAGAAAGCAGCAGAGAATCGTGCTGATGGGCTCATTAAAGAGCTGGAGCAGGAAATGACTGAGCTACAGAGGAAAAGCACTGAGCTGGAGCAGTACTCACACACTGAGGACCACCTCCTCCTCCAGACCTTCCCATCCCTGTGTACCCCGAAACACACAAAGGACTGGTCTGAGGTCAGTGTTCACAGTGATATGTGTTTGGGGGGACTGAGGAGAGCTGTGTCTGAGCTGGAGCAGACACTTCAGGAAGAACTAGAGAGAGAGGTGAAGAGGTTGTGTGATGTTGAGCTGAAGACAATTCAGCAGTGGTCAGCGGATGTGACCCTGGACCCTGATACAGCACATCCATTCCTCATCTTGTCTAGGGACCGGAAACAAGTGAGATATGGAGGCACACGGCAGAAACTCCCTGACAACGCAAATAAATTCTATAACCCAGAGAGGTTTTTGAATCACCTCTCTGTCCTGGGAAAAGAGAGTTTCTCCTCGGGGAGATTCTACTATGAGGTGCAGGTGAATGGAAAAGCTGAGTGGCTTTTAGGAGTGGCCAGGGAGTCCATCAACAGGAAGGATGACATAAATATGAGCCCTGTCGATGGCCTCTGGACTGTGTATATGAGGGGTGAGGATATCTATGAGGCCTACACCTCTCCCCCTGTCCCTCTCTCCCTGAGAGAGAAGCCCCAGAAAGTGGGGGTGTTTGTGGATTATGAGGGGGGTCGTGTCTCCTTCTACAATGTGGAGGCCAGGGCTCATATCTACTCTTTCATTGGCTGCGCCTTCACTGAGAAACTCTATCCATACTTCAACACCTGTGATAATGAACTCGGTCCAAACTTAKCCCCATTTGTCATCTGTCCTGTCAATCACACAGACTGAATGAAATGTTGTACTTTGGCACATGATTTTATCTGTAATTAGTATGGACATGTAATCCTATGGCGCAATGATGAGAAGAAATAACATCCGAAGTAATATGGTGTTATGTACAGTTGAAGTTGGAAGTTTACATACACCTTAGCCAAATACATTTAAACTCAGTTTTTCCACAATTCCTGACATTTAATCCAAGTAAAAATTCTCTGTCTTAAGTCAGTTAGGATCACCACTTTTTTTTAAGAATGTGAAATGTCAGAATAATAGTAGAGAGAATTATTTATTTCAGCTTTTATTTCTTTCATCACATTCCCAGTGGGTCAGAAGTTTACATACACTCAATTAGTATTTGGTAGCATTGCCTTTAAATTGTTTAACTTGGGTCAAACGTTTCGGGTAGCCTTCCACTAGCTTCCCACAATAAGTTGGGTGAATTTTGGCCCATTCCTCCTGAAAGAGCTGGTGTAACTGAGTCAGGTTTGTAGGCCTCCTTGCTCGCACACACTTTTTCAGTTCTGCCCACAAATTTTCTATAGGATTGAGGTCAGGGCTTTGTGATGGCCACTCCAATACCTTGACCTTGTTGTCCTTAAGCCATTTTGCCACAACTTTGGAAGTATGCTTGGGGTCATTGTCCATTTGGAAAACCCATTTGCGACCAAGCTTTAACTTTCTGACTGATGTCTTGAGATATTGCTTCAATATATCCACATAATTGTCCATCCTCATGATGCCATCTATTTTGTTTAGTGCACCAGTCCCTTCTGCAGCAAAGCACCCCCACAATATGATGCTGCCACCCCCGTGCTTCATGGTTGGTATGGTGTTCTTCGGCTTGCAAGCCTCCCCCTTTTTCCTCCAAACATAACTATGGTCATTATGGCCAAACAGTTTTATTTTTGTTTCATCAGACCAGAGGACATTTCTCCAAAAAGTACGATCTTTGTCCCCATGTGTAGTAGCAAACCGTAGTCTGGCTTTTTTATGGCGGTTTTGGAGCAGTGACTTCTTCCTTGCTGAGCAGCCTTTCAGGTTATGTCGATATAGGACTCGTTTTTACTGTGGATGTAGATACTTTTGTACCTGTTTCCTCCAGCATCTTCACAAGCTGTCTCTTATACACATCTAGATGTGTATAAGAGACAGTACATCCACAGGTACACCTCCAATTGACTCAAATGATGTCAGTTAGCCTATCAGAAGCTTCTAAAGCCATGACATAATTTTCTGGATTTTTCCGAGCTGTTTAAAGGCACAGTCAACTTAGTGTATGTAAACTTCTGACCCACTGGAATTGTGATACAGTGAATTATAAGTGAAATAATCTGTCTGTAAACAATTGTTGGAAACATTACTTGTGTCATGCACAAAGTAGATGTCCTAACCAACTTGCCAAAACTATAGTTTGTTAACAAGAAATTTGTGGAGTGGTTGAAAAACGAGTTTTAATGACTCCAACCTAAGTGTATGTAAACTTCCGACTTCAACTGTATATAGTCTATAGATAAATGGGGATGTACTGGGTTGAAATATTACTATATAACTATAAATGTGGAGGCCAGGTCTTATATCTMCTATTTTACTGGCTACACCTTCACTGAGAAACTTTACCCGTACTTCAATCCCTGTGATAATTATGACGGTACTATGATAGCCCCATTGGACTAGGTGAAAAACGTGTGAATCGACGTGCCCTTGAGCAAGGCACTTATTWACCTTAGTTGCTCTGGATAAGAGCGTCTGCTAAATGACTAGAAACTTCTACTCTCTAGCCTGCTGTACACACCATCTCTTATCCTCCAGTCCCTCTGCTTGTAACTGACTCCTCTTCTTTCCTGTATCCCTCCATCTCCATCTCTCCCTGTAGCATTGATAAGAGAATTGTATTATATTCTGTAGGCCTAATAAATGTTTCTATTTTGTCAAGATTCCATAATGCCTATTTGAATTTAATTGGAATAATAATTGACCATTGCATCATGAATCAGTTTGTAAACTCAAAGCTCCAATCACCGCATGCAGACACACATACCAACACCGATCGCTAGGACGACAATACGGCGTTGCTACGACAACCACACTCTCCTCCATCGCTATGGGAACCATCACCATTCTCTCAGCTCCCATAATCCATTTCACATTCTCAATGAGCATTTGACACGGTTCACAAACACACACAGAGAGTTGAGACCACATGGGGGGTTGGTGTGTGTCTGTGCTCTAACACACAGAGAGTTGAGACCATATGGGGGGTTGGTGTGTGTCTGTGCTCTAACACACAGAGAGTTGAGACCATATGGGGGGTTGGTGTGTGTCTGTGCTCTAACACACATGCATGCGGTGCACACACACACGTGAGACACTCATGTCTACACCATCAGCTACACACACAATAGTAAAGCATACTGATGTGCTGTACGCTAATTAAACCAAGGAGGGCCTTTTGCATCATCATATCCCAGACAAATCCTAACGCACATTTCACCCAATCAGAACCATCCCCTGCCCAGTTAGAGACTCTGCTGTCTTTTTATATATAKAGAGAGAGAGCGAGAGAGAGAAATGTGCCTTTATGATTTAACAAAATTATTTAGACCAGGATGAGGGAGAAAAATGTTGTGTGTTTACATGCRGTGTGTTTTGAGGTTGGTTGAGTGTGATTTGTTGTGTGTTGTAAATAAACAATTGTTAGTTGTTTTTTTAAATAGCCTTTTTTTAAAGACTCTTCTGTCTGATTGGCCAGAGGACAGTGGGAGGGGTTTATTTTCCTTGATGCGGTGACATCAAAAGGTCTCAATGAATCATTAGCACTGTAGGGATTTGGCTGCTTGTGTGTGTGCATACAGTATGTGTGCTTTGTGGATTTTGACACTTGGAGTGAGACCAGAAATGATGAATCAGCTGGTCTTTGCAGTGAGAGAGAGAACCCCACCCCCATCACAACCACCAGCCACAGAGAGAAAGAGGAAATAGAGATGGATGGAGTAAACGGGAGGAGGGGGAAAAGAGTCTAGAAGGACATGAGTGAGTAGGAATGGAGACTATATGAGTAGGGGTAGAAGGGGTGGGACATTTTATGAAACACAAAGAAATCGGAGAGGGAAAGGGGGAGGGAATAGGAGAGGGAAAGGGGAGGAAATAGGAGAGAGGAAAGGGGGAGGAATAGGAGAGGGGAAAGGGGGAGGAATAGGAGAGAGGAAGGGGGGGAATAGGAGAGGGGAAAGGGGGAGGAAATAGGAAAAGGAATAGGAGAGGGAAAGGGGAGGGAAATAGGAGAGGGGAAAAGGGGAGAAATAGGAGAGAAGAAAGGGAGAAAATAGGAAAGGGAATAGGAGAGGAAGGGAGGGAAAGGAGAGGAAAGAGGACATAGGAGATGAGACGCCGGGAAAGGAGAATGGGAGGGAATAGGAGGGGGAGGGAATAGTAGGGGGAGGAATAGGAGAGGAAGAAGAGGGGGAAAAGGAGAGAGAGGGAAATAGGAGAGGGGGAAATAGGGGGAGGGGGAATAGGAGGAATGAGGGGAGGAATATGAGGGAGGGGATATGAGGGGAGGGGATAGGAGAGGAAGGTAGGGAATAGGAGAGGGAAGGGAGGGAATAGGAGAGGGGGAATAGGAGAGGGAGGGAATAGGAGAGCAAGGGGAGGGAATAGGAGAGGGAGGAATAGGAGAGGGAGGGGGAATAGGAGAGGGAGGGAGGAGGGAAGGAATAGGAGAGGGGAGGGGGAGAGGGGAAGGGAATAGGAGAGGGGAGAGGGGAGAATAGGAAGAAGAGAAAAGAAGGGATTGTTAGCCTACCTGCGTTTTGCACCTCGTTTAAATAACTGTCATCAGCTATCACCTGAGAGGAGAGGAACACAGACATAGTTTCAGATTCACACAACGTCAGATAACACAACCTACTGTCAACATTTCACATCATATCTGTTACAGAACAAATAAATACTATATTGACCCTCAGAGGGAAAATTGGGTTTACCACCAATAAAAGACAAAAGTAACCAAAGTGGTTTGTTGAAACCCGCTCGCATGATGAATGACCTTGTCTAAGAGGCTTTAGCTCAGTRGGCTTGTCTTGTGATGTGCAGACGATGCAGGTTAAATTCCTTCCTGTCACACGTACAAACATTTCAGACACACAGGCATGCAGAATACAGAGACCTGCGTCATGAAGAAGCCAGTATTAGACCGTTTCAGATAGTATCTGACAGAATGCTGTGTGGTACAGTCTCTCATAGTCACAGAAACCAGGTCAGAGAGGAGAGACAAGAAGAGGAGAGGAACGTGGATAAAAGACGACTCAGATAACATCTATAAACATTTCATCCTCTTCACCTTGACTTCGACAGTTCATTTCCACTCAAGGGAGTTAGAATGCAAGCACAGGCACACACACAGGCACGCACACAGGCACACACACACACACACACGAGTGTCACCTCCCTATGCTATTGCACTGGCTAATCATATTACACAGTGAACAGGGGTTTCTGATGAAAAGCTAACATGCTGTTGATATCTCCACTCATATCAATCTCACAGTTATCATACTGTTACAGCAGCAAATCAGATGTTACCACAGGACAGCTGAGACCAAACCAACACATCTGGACAGAGAGAGGCTCGATCTGTTCCAATTTTCACACTAACATACCACTTAGAATGAATCAGTGTACTGGGCATGCATTCTAAATGGTAAAATTGTGTTGGTATTGGAACCGATAGCCTCAAATCTGTATACTACAGGTGTCTGCATAGCCACACACAGAGACAGGGTTACAGAACAGGTACAGACACACACAGATATCCACCACAAGACAGTCAGCAGAGCCCACCAAGCTAAAGCCTAAGCAATAGCTCTGGGAGCTAACACAAGTCTTCAGGTCTCAGGCAAGRTTTCTCTTCACAWGAGCGTGTTCACATGATTCACCAAACCAGTTCTGTACCATTAACACCACACTGGCTTCACCCCTGACCCCTGGCACCCCCCCTGACCCCTGACCCTCCCACAACCAGTCGTGGCCTACACACACCTCAACAGACAGAAGTTACTATTTGTAGCAGGTTAGGAGAAYTTAAGCAGCAGATTAGGAGAATTAGGTCAAGGTTAGGAAAATGATCAGGTTGAGCTAAAATGCTCTACTAACCTACTATGAAAAGTAATTTCCATCCATAGCTGTAAATCATCTAGCCACAACCMACCTCACCACCTCGCCCCTCCAATCTCCTTAACTAAAAGATGCTTGTTGAGGGATCCATGAGACAGTAATATAGCACCAACTCGGGATTATCTGCGTGAAAGGATAACTTCGAATATGGACCAACAGTTGTAGGCCTATTGAGAAAGGATTCACTCATAAGCCTATATAGGCAATAGTGCTACATTGTGTCTCAATACAACATAATACATATTGCAKATACAGATGGTGCTGATGTTCTGCTGGRGGGGGGGGGGGGGTGATTGAATTGCTGCGACAACGGGAAACAGCGTGGTGCAACTGTACATCCACGCACCACCAGGGGAAAACAGGCAGGGGCTGGTTCCTATGACACCCCCGCCATGAGGGAACCGTGCCCGAGTGGTGTGTGTGTGTGTGTGTGTGCGTGCGCGTGCGTGCGTGCGTGCGCGCGCACCTCGCTTTATCCGCTCAATTAGACAAAGACATAAAACAGACTCTTGTGTGCAAACACTGACGCAGAACAATAATGTATATTATTAATGCCTGACTAATAATAAAGGCTATCTAAGGAATGCGTGCACCTACATTCAAACTGCTTCGTCCAGCACAATTAGTCTCTCTCTACCCCCTTGTGGTACCTATAGGCTAAAACGAAGTATTGTTGAATGAAATGATCATGAAAAACGCAACAAAACGTACATAATGTTCCATTATAATGAAGTATGTGATTCCAACCATTATAAAACGTAGCCTATAGCACCTAGCCTAATGACCGTTATGTCGGTGGAGAAAATATGAGGCGCACCTTCAAAAAGAAAAGGGGCACTGTTGTTTTATTTGACCGTATTTCTCAAGGTTCATTTAATTTAGATTAAACATGTTTTGCAAGATAGACTTTTTCCAATATATCCGCAAGAGTAAACATAGTCTACGTACGGGATATGGAAGTGCGAGAAAAAAGGTCTCACCTTGAAAAGGAACGCAATTATAGCACATAGGGGCCACTAAATTGGCTACTGGTCGTAGTAGCTTACCTCTGAAAGCACTTGGAGCCAGAGGCAGTTGAGACCGATCAGAACCATCATTTTCCGGGTGTTTGGATCCATCCTGGCCGCTGTGTCAGTGTCACCGCCTGGTAAAGAAATGGCACACCTCTCCCATCTCTGTCACAAACTGACCGCGAGGTGGATCGCTATTCACCACCGCGCACGGACTCGACAGAGGATGCCAAGAGAGCGCGCGAAGGTGTAGGCCTGGTAACCTGGTTTTATGAATGATACGACAGAAACATCTCCCGTTTCAACCCAAACCTCTCCCTTTCTCTTCTCTCTCTCTGATGATGTGAGGTGTCGGAATAAAATACACACCCCTTCGAGTGAACAGAAACACACACCCACACCACCTCCGCGCCTTGAGTGGAGAAGGCGACTAGTACCACTTTCGGTTGAGATCTATTTGTTCCGTGAGCTGATCCTKATCTAATTGCCATACCACATGTGGCAACTCTCAAACTGACAAGTTAACCACACCATGGGGATACGGCGCTTATTGCTGCTTCTCATATACCTGGACCCCCTGAGCGTTCTCTGCGCCGCCACGGGAGGCAAGAAGGTGAAGCACAAGGCGATTGAAGCCAACGTCGTCGCGGCGATTCCCACSGCTTCGCCGCAGGACAACACTCGACCGAGGACCACGAGACGTACCTGGGCTACGACACCATACGTGCCTTGGTTACTACATGACGTGAGCGGACAATATGAAAAAGAGTTCGAGTGTCTCAACACATCTCACCCCTACTGCTGTGAGGTCTATTACTACCGGTACTGCTGTCRGTTCAAAGGAAGACTAGACTACCATCAGGACAGCCTTTTGACCCGAGTATGGACCAGACGAACACTGCGGTGCACATCACTTTTGCAATTCTGGCGTAAATTTTTTTTTTGTGGTGGGAGTTTCGGCTAAAGTTGCCTATGATGAAGCCACAGAGCTCCCTCYGGAAATGAATATCAATATCATATGCCATAGAGAATATATATTCGTAGAATTAATCAATGAATTAATAGGATGTCCAATTACAAAAGCATATTTTGACCATTGGTTAATTGTGTAAATAATCCTCTAAGAAAACCAATGGTCCAAACCTCATGTCTCTATCATAATCAGTTCAAAAGCTATTGGAGTTTTTACCTTTGTAGGATGGCCAAAATTAAGGTGACTAAATCAAGGGTCCGCGGGCACCTAGGGGTCTACAGAGGTACKGCAGGGGGTCTGCACATTATTTTATTTTTAAAGTGGATTGTTTTGAAAATTTATTTTTTCAATGTTTTTTATGAATATACTTTGATATTCCTGTTTATTTAAATCACTGAACTAAAATACATTTTATTTGGTCTTTCATGTTACATCAGAGTTACACATGTTTTTATTTATTTAACTAGGCAAGTCAGTTAAGAACAAATTCTTATTTACAATGACAGCCTACCCCGGCCAAACCCGGACAACGGTGGGCCAATTGTGCACTGCCCTATGGGACTCCMAATCACGGCCAGATGTGATGCAGCCTGGATTCGAACCAAGAACTGCAGTGACCCCTCTTGCACTGAGATGCAGCGCCACTCGGGATCAAGGCCAAAAGTATGTTGACATCCCTTCAAATTAGTGGATTCGGGCCTACCAGCCCGGACCTAGCTACAGGACCATGAGAACGCTTGACGCTGAAGACTTCACAGAGCTGAACCAAACATACAGTATGTGATCAGTAGCCTTGCTCAAATTTGTTTTATTGAACACACACAAGAATGGTGTATAGGTACCTTGTAGTAAAGACAAGCATACAATTCTTATATAAACATAAAAGAGCAGACAGACAGAGTTATAGGTTAAAAAAAAATGATAATACAAAATAAGATATACAGAACAATGACAGTTAAACAGAAAGAGGAGTGGTGTCCACATACTTTTGTATATATAGTGTTGTATATAGAATTATTTGGTTCTTTTGTGTGTGTGCGTGCCTGTGTGCCAGTAAGTGGATGTTAAAAATGAGAGATTTGGAGCTTTACTGGTCCGTTTCCATACCAACGGTTTTAGCGTGGGGATTGGCTCGTTTCGATGAGACGGTTTGAGAATGGGGAGTGTGTGGGGTGGTACTGGGATTGGAGCCAGAGCCTCTGGGTTAAACCTAAACCTCTCTCACATCCATTCTACTGAACAGAAACACAAGGTCTCTTGGAAGAGTAGTCCAAAACAGGACGGACAGAGATCCTAATAACATAAAACACCACCACTGCACCTTGAGGGTTGAGAACTGTCCCATAAACTGCTGCAGAGTTAGAATTGTAACCATTGGAATTGAACCCAGTCCTGATCTAGGCGCTGTACAACCCTTGATGATAAACTCCTATTATCGTCATCTTAGCTTTAGAACACCCACACTTGCCATTGTTTTATAGGCTACATGATCTTTGGTTTGTAGCTTGCGCTCTTATGACAATGTTGCATGTCTCTATCTCACCCCCTCTGAWAGCCAGTAGCTGCCTGGGTGGCTGTTTATTGATAGCCTACACAGGATAGTCTAATGTCATAGACTATATTAACGTTTGTATGCTTGTTGTTCTAATGACGATTGACTCCCTTACACAGCGAGATGAACTCTTCTGATGATTTCCGATTTCAACTATGTGACAACCTTTTACTGTCGGTTTTCTTTCTAACATTAKGCCTCGTCACTGGCTCTACAGAAAGCTGAGTCTTCGGATCGATTTCTTGGCATCAGCTCGATGCTCCTGTTTATGTGCATATTAGCAGGGGAACATGTCAGCCTGGCTGGTTTTCTATACCATACTCGGCTCTGAAATGAAACCAGTGGATTTTAGTAYTGTGAATGGGAGGTTATGATTCTCCCCCATTTTGAACGGACTTTTACAGAAGACCTTGACCAGACAACTCCTCCTCTATGTCCCATATAGGCCTATGTTTGTCCATGTTATATGTTCCTTGTTGTCTTATGTCTTACTTGATTAACGTGTCCTGTCTTGTGGAATAACCTTGACCTTTTCTCAACAAGAAGCTAACAAGTTTTGCTTTAGGTGATGCCAACAACAACATAAAATCCATGCGCGGTGTCCACATGAAATCATAYTCTTCTCCCGTTGATGTCACACACAATGCTCGACAAATATGTRAATGTGCAAAGGATCTCTTTGTGTTGAAACGGTGCATATGGTTAAATCGGCCTGTTGACCACACCCACCTATGATGTCACTGCCTAACTTCTTTAGGTAGCCTAGTGGTTAAGAGCATTGGGCCAGTAACCGAAAGGTCGCTGGTTCAAATCCCGAACCGAAAAAACAAAAATCTGTCTATGTGCCCTTGAACAAGGCACTTAACCCTAATTGCTTCACCCCTAAAGTTGTACTTGATAAGAGTGTCTGCTAAAATRCAAACCTGTCATGAATTGCTGTTTCCTTGAACCTGGCACTTTGGACTTACAAGTTATTGAATTCCCACATTTTATTGCATATCTTTGAATGTGATTTTGTCATGTTTGTTGCATTCCACAGCTCTGTCTTCAGAAACACAACAGTGACTTGGTTACACAAACCATTTAGTCCATGTTTGAAGATGCAGCAATGTCTCTATTTCCTGTTAATAGATTTGAACACATTTCAGTTGCATGACCCTTGCTGGTTTAGAATTTTATATTTAACCAGGCAAGTCAGTTAAGAACAAATTCTTATTTACAATGACGGCCCACCCCAGCCTGGACGATGCTGGGCCAATTGTGCACCWCCCTGTGGGACTCCCAATCACAGCCAGATGTGATGCAGCCTGGATTCAAACCAGGTACTGTAGTGAAACATCTAGAACTGAGATGCAGCGCCTTTGACCCCTGCACCACTTGACTATTAGAAACTTTTATGACCTGTCTGTTGAGAACATGGAAATCATTTTGAAACGAAAGCCAGAAACCTGCACACATAAGTTTGCCAAATTCTAATCCGATATGAACCTACATTTTACTTTTCACATCACATAGACAGATGTCACTACGTTCAATGTTGTTTTTCAACTGTTTTACAGGACAATGTTTTKTCTGTTCCTATTCATCTAAACTTGATAATTGATTTATGGTTCTAATATTTTCAAGGCAAATTTCCTTTCAAGAATGGGGAAGCTTATTCAATCTAAACTTTAATCTTTTTTTCAAGAAAAATGTAATACTTCTGATAGTGTAACTTTAATGATGCATTCATATTTTATCTCTATTATTTTTTTTAAATGAAATTTTACCCCCAATTTCGTGATATCAGTTGGTATTTACGATCTTGTCTCATTGCTGCAACTCCCCAACGGGCTTGGGAGAGACTGAAAATATTTGGCATGGGCCCGCAGATCCTCAAAAGGTTCTACAGCTGCACCATCGAGAGCATCCTGACCGGTTGGTGTGGCCTGGTGTGGCAACTGCTCGGCATCTGACTGTAAGGCGCTACAGAGGGTAGTGCGAACGGCCCAGTACATCACTGGGGCCAAGCTTCCTGCCATCCAGGACCTATATAATAGGCGGTGTAAGAGGAAAGTCCATAAAATTGTCAGAGACTCCAGTCACCCAAGTTATAGACTGTTTTGTCTGCTACCACATGGCAAGCTGGACCGGAGCGTCAAGTCTAGGACCAAAAGGCTCCTCAACAGCTTCTACCCCCAAGCCATTAGACTGCTGAACAATTCATAAAAATCGCCACCGGACAATTTACATTGACAAAAAAATAACTATTTGGCCATAATGACCCTAGTTATTTTTGGAGGAAAAAGGGGGAGGCTTGCAAGCCGAAGAAATAAATCATTCTCTCTACTATTATTCTGACATGTCACATTCTTAAAATAAAGTGGTGAGCCTAACTGACCCAAGGCAGAGAATTTTTACTAAGATTAAATGTCAGGAATTGTGAAAAAATTTGTTTCAATGTATTTGGCTATGGTGTATGTAAACTTCCGACTTCAACTGTATCTGCATGGCATTTTGTCTTAATTTTGGCCGATTAACTCATGTTTATTTCTGAAGATTAACTCGTGTTTTTGCTCCGTTTTTCTTCTCAGGCCAGGCAACAACCCATACTGCAGGCCTACTGTTCCATAAAGAAGTCAGCCAGCGACACTGAAAACACACTGAAAACTGTCACGCCCTGACCTTAGAGAGCCTTTTGATTTCTCTATTTTGTTAGGTCAGGGTGTGATTAGGGTGGGCATTCTAGTTTTTCGTTTTCTATGTTGGCCTGGTATGGTTCCCAATCAGAGGCAGCTGTCTATCTCTGATTGGGGATCATATTTAGGCAGCCTTTTCCCACCTGTTTGTGGGATCTTGTTTTTGTGTAGTGCCTGTGAGCACTCCATTTCTTCACGTTTCGTTTGTTTGTTTCTTTATTGTTTTCTGGGAGTTTMATTGAAATAAACATGTGGAACTCTACGCACGCTGCGCCTTGGTCCAATCATTCTAACGATTGTGACAGAAAACAACGCCATGTAAAAACAAGTTGACATTGAGGTTAAAGAAAGTGTGCTTTTTCAATTGATCTGATTTTGCTAACCGTTACTTTAGACAAAATCAATATGTCAATATTAGTGTAATGTTTTTATATGAACAAAATCTTAATTTCAGAATTTGCGATTAATCGTAGCAAATCCTGTAACTAACTCAATTACATTTTAATCGTTTGACAGTCCCAATTTTAATATATTCTTTGCTAGAAATATTACTATTCATWAGTAGTAGCCTTAATTAATAAATTGCACCATACAGGTGCAATTTAAATTGCACTTATAAATGGGGCTACCTTTGGTTCAGTGAAGAAGAATCCCTAGGGTTCTGATGAAAGAACCCTACAAAAAGGTTCTCGAACTTTAAGGGGTATGAAGCAAGCGATAGAACCCTTTTCGGTTCTTTATGGATTTTTTTTTTCTTAGATTGTAGAGAGATTAGTAAAACTACTCATCTTTTTTACAGACTTTGTTTTATCTACCGACTTAAGGGCATAAGATCCCTCATGAAATTAAAAGCTAGTGTTTTTGTCTTCACAAGTCTTTGAAGTTTGGTGTTCATTGTTAACGGTTTGTTATCTCTAACCCAGATCTCTGCTCTGCCTGTGTGAGTGTGTGTGAGTGTGTGTGTGTATTGAGCAGGCGACTGCTGACTCTCTGGTTAGCTCTGTGCTGAGCTGTAAGCCAATGCAATGTGTAGATGATTATCTTCTCTCTCTCTCTCATCCAACTCTCCTTGTCTCCTTCTCTCTCTCTCATCCTTTCCTTCACCTCCTCCAGCCTGTCAATGTGAAGATGATTATCTTCTCTCTCTCTCTCTCTCATCCAACTCTCCTTGTCTCCTTTCCTTCACCTCCTCCAGCCAAAGAAGAGGCATGGTTCAAATCAGATAATTTGCACCCTTCCTTTGGCTCTTGTTGACTCCTTATGATGGAGGCTAGTGAGGGGATTGGAATCGGGCTGAATCACACCTACCAATTACCTTGTTACTACTCAGCAAAACAGGGCACACTCACACACACAACCTGTCCATGTTTCTTTGTTGCTGTTGTTCCATACCCATCTTGTACCTCGCCTACTACACAAGAGTCACATGGTACAGTGCTGATTTTACAAACGCYCGGTTGTCATGGCAACACAAGGGTTACTACATGTCTGAGTGGTTGACAGAGCTCTCTCCAGTTCCTATTGCTAATTTGAGAACCTACAATAGCACTCATACTGTTCGTCAGGGGAGGATGTGACCAGGGATAATCACGTATAGAATACATTAGAATTTGAATTTAGAATTAGACTGCAGCATTAGAGTTAGACATGTGGAATCAGGCCATGAGTCGGCTTCTGTCCTATTCTGATGGATATAGACACTGGGTCATAATAGGTGGAGCTGTGAAGATTTAACTTCACTTAACACACAGGCTGAGTGACGACAGCACACGCTCATCTGAAGCTTTCATGAGGTTTCATGTCGTTGTTACGAGTGTGTGTGTGTGTGTGTGTGTGTTTTCACAGTCCTACCCAGAGGCTTTGGCTCCAATCCCATTACCCCCCCCCCCCCCACCCGCTCCTCATCCCCAAACCGTCCCATCAAAACGAGCCAGCTCCCACAGCTACGGATCAGTAACGGATCAGTAAAACTCCAAGTCTCTCCTTTTGAACACCTTCCCTCTGAGGCAATCAGACACACACAGTACTAACCCTCCCTGTGTGGGTTGTAAGGATGTGTGAATATGCTGTACTGCTAGAGAGAGGGAGAAAGAGAGCAAGGGGGTACAGGGATAGGAAGACAGACAGACAGACAGGACAACAGACAGGTACAGAGATGAACAGAGAGCGAAGGGGTACAGGGACAGACAGACAGACAGACAGACAGACAGACAGACAGACAGACAGCAGTCAGACAGGAAAACAGAGAGGTACAGAGATGAACAGAGAGCGAGGCGGGGGTGTTTGTCTTCAGCAGCAGTATGTAGCGACAGATCGTTTATCCTCTCCTGCCGCCGGCACGGATGGTGTTCAGCGATATCATCCACCGCGAGGTGTGCGTGTGTCTGTCAGGAAATGTTTACAGGAACTCTCTCTCCACCGGCATCTCCGCCCCCTCCATATGGAGTCAGCGATGAGAAGAGGTGTGTGTGTGTGTGTGTGTGTGTGTGTGTGTGTGTGTGTGTGTGTGTGTGTGTGTGTGTGTGTGTGTGTGTGTGTGTGTGTGTGTGTGTGTGTGTGTGTGTGTGTGTGTGTGTGTGTGTGTGTGTGTGTGTGTGTGTGGTGTGTAACTTGAGTGATTGGAGATTAAAGTGTGGCCACACCCATTTTAGGTCAATTTGATACATAACCATTACTTTCCAATGTACCCTCTGACTGAATCTGGAAATTCTGTACCATTATGGGCAACACACCACTGTAGTATGAGCCCAGGTAGTCACAACAGGAAATGGGGTGAGTCCACCAACAAAACCAGGACAACAACAAAAACATACCATGATTTGGGGGATTTCAGGAAATCTAATTCATAGAATGGTCATTTGGATGAGGATTGTTGACTATATCATTAATTAATGTAAGAAATTGTTATTGAAATAAAAATGCTACTCATATTATTATTTATTATACCAATATCTGCTTTGTAGCAACTACAGATGAAATAGTGTGGAGTCTTAAAAGAGGCCTGGGTATTGCCAAAATGTCATAAATATGCCAAAATATGAATTATATCTATTATGCTTTTAGATACAAATGTAAAAATATGTGAACAATACTTTTTCGAAGGACTATGCTAAAGTTAATGAAAATCCCCAAAAATATACAGTACCAGTCAAAAGTTTGGAACATACCTTCTCATTCAACGGTTTTTCTTTATTTTGTACTATTTTCTACATTGTAGAATAATAGTGAAGACATCAAAAAATGATAGCACATGTGAATCATGTAGTAACCAAAAAGTGTTAATAAAATCAAATATATTTATATTTTTGAGATTCTTCAAAGTAGCCACCATTTGCCTTGATGAAGCTTTGCACACTCTTGGCATTCTCTAAACCATTTTCATGATGTAGTCACCTGGAATGATCTCAATGAATTGGTGTGTCTTGTTAAAAGTTAATTGTGTAATTTATTTCCTTCTTAATGCATTTCAGACAATCAGTTGTGTTGTGACAAAGTAGATGTGGTATACAGAAGATATCACTATTTGGTAAAGACCCAGCTCACTACAGCTCAAAATAAGCAAAGATAAAGGACAGCCCATCATCTAACTTTACAAGATGAAGGTCAGTCAATGGCGGGAACTGATTTCTTCGAAATGTTGAATGTCTCTGCTTCAAGTGACAGAATCCGCAAAGAACCATATACGCTATGATGAAACTGGCTGCTCCGAGGACCGCAACAGGAAAACGGGACGACGCCACAATACCTCACTCGCAGAGGATGGACTTCCTGGACTTCCCTGACAGGACCCGCCCCATAGGCTGTAGGGTAGGAGCAACACATGCCCTGCCACGCTGAATCGATCAACACTCGGACGCTCTCCCATCCAGCGTGGCGTGCTCAGCTCCCTAACTTGTACTGCCCTGTTTCACCAGACTGCTAGGCCGAGGCACCGACCTCAACTCAACACCTCCATATAAAGTTTGCAGATAGCACAGCAAGTGGGGTAGCGTCTGATCACCGACAACGCGACGGAGACAGCCTATAGGCAGGAGGTCAGCAGACCTGGCCCGGGTAGGTGTCCCAGAATACACAACCTATCCTCAACACGTAACCAAGACTAGCAATATTGTGGACTACAGGAAAGGAGAGCACCGAGCACGTCCCCATTCTCATCGACGGGGCTGTAGTGGAGCAGGTTTGAGAATCTTCAAAATCCTTGGGGTGTCCACATCAACAACAACACTAGAATGGTCCAAACACACCAAGACAGTTGTGAAGAGGGCACGACAAAGCCTATTCCCCCTCGGGAACTAAAAGATTTGGCATGGGTCCTGAGATCCTCAAAGGTTTAACACAGCTGCACAACGAGAGCATCCTGACCGGTTGCATCACTGTCTGGTACGGCAATTGCTCGGCCTCCCGCCCAAGGCACTTCAGAGGTAGTGCTACGGCCCAGTAATCACTGGGGCAAAGCTGCCTGCCATCCAGACCTCTACACCAGGCCGGTGTCAGAGGAAGGCCCTAAAATTGGCAAAAGACCCCAGCCACCCCAGTCATAGACTGTTCTCCTCTTACTACCTCATGGCAAGCGGTACCCGGAGTGCCAAGTCTAGGACAACAAAGGCTTCCTCAACCGCTTTTACCCCCAAGCCATAAGACTCTGAACGGTAACCAAATGGTTACCCGGCACTATTTACATTGTGTCCCCCCCCCCCGCCCCCCCCCCCCAAACCCCTCTTTACGCTGCTGCTACTCTCTGTTTATCTTATATGCAGAGTCACTCTTAACTATACGTTCATGTACATACTACCCAATTCGCCCATGGCCCGACCACCATGCTCCCGCACATTGGCTAACCGGGCTATCTGCATTGTGTCCCACCAACGCCAACCCTCTTTTTATGCTACTGCTAACTCTCTGTTCATCATAATGCATAGCACTTTAACTATACCCATACATGTAACCTACTACCCCAAATAAGCCTGACTACACCGGTGTCTGTGGTAATAGCCTTGCTACTCCTTATTTTCAAATGTTTTTTACTGTTGTTTTATTTCTTTTACTCTACACACACACACACACACACACACTTCACCACTATTGCGTCTAGCAGCTGTAAGTAAGCATTTCACTGTATTCGCGCACGTGACAAATAACCTTTTGATTTGGTTTGATAAGTTCATTAGAGTTACCAGCCTCAGAAATTGCAGCCCAAATAAATGCTTCACAGAGTTCAAGTAACAGACACATCTCAACATCAACTGTTCAGAGGAGACTGTGTTGAATCTGGCCTTCATGTCGAATTGTGCCAAAGAAACCACTACTAAAGGACACCAATAAGAAAAAGGACTTGCTTGGCCAAGAAACACAAGCAATTGACATTAGACCGTTGTTCTTTGGTCTGATGAGTCCAAATTTGAGATTTTTGGTTCCCAACCACTGTGTCTTTGTGAGATGCAAAGTAGGTGAACGGATATCTCTGCATGTGTGGTTCCCACCGTGAAGCATGGAGGAGGAGGTGTGATGGTGTGGGGTGCTTTGCTTGGTGACACTGTCAGTGATTTCTTTTAGAATTCAAGGAACACTTAACCAGCATGGCTAGTGCTTAGTGGGAATATCATTTGTTTTTCACAAGGACAATGAACCCAACACACCTCCAGGCGGTGTAAGGGCTATTTGACCAAGAAGGAGAGTGATGGAGTGCTGCATCAGATGACCTGCCTCAACAATCACTCGACCTCAAACCAATTGAATCCGTTTGGGGCCATCGATTTGGACCCGCAGAGTGAAGGAAAAGCAGCCAACAAGTGCTCAGCATATGTGGGAACTCCTTCAAGACTGTTGTAAAAGCATTCCAGGTGAAGCTGGTTGAGAGAATGCCAAGAGTGTGCAAAGCTGTCATCAAGRCAAAGGGTGGCTACTTTGAAGAATCTCAAATCTCAAATATATTTTGATTTGTTTAACAATGTTTTGGTTACTATATGATTCCATATATGTCATTTCATAGTTTTGATGTCTTCACTATTATTCTACAATGTAGAACATAGTAAAAATAAAGAAAAACSCTTGAATGAGTAGGTGTGTCCAAACTTTTGACTGGTACTCAATATATATATATATATTGTGAGTGTTGTGTTAGATGGTAGGGTATTTGCATATTCATGTATTCCTTCAAGCAAAGTAGAAGGGAGTTATTCTCCAGTCTAGTAGGTGGCGGTAATGCAACATTTATTGGATGCCAACCGCCGTTAAACCTCATCAAAGAAGAAGAAGATCTAGAGCTGATTTGCAACCCGCCGAAGCAGATCTGGAGAAGAAGGAAAATGTCTCCTGTCTCCACACGCACCGTTCTAGGATCAGCTGGCCGTTAGGAAAACGCAAACAGCAAAGTGGTGAGTCGGGAAAACCCTCACTAGTTGCACTGCAGTGAAGGTTAGCGCGAAAATGTTGTGCAACCTGTTCTGAATGTGTTGTATTATAATTTCGATTGGGCCTTATCAAAGGCGCAACCTTCCCCCTTTGAGGCCTAGCCAGCCATRTTTAGGTTTAGACGAAAATAGCGAATATTTACTTTTCACTAAACAGAATTGCGACTGTGGTTCGGGTAACTTGCAACGGTAGCAGTTACTGTGGACTTATAACAAACTTTATTGGGCCCAATYTATTATCTGAGTARCTAGCTACATGCTTTTAATGAATGYACTGTGTTGGATTTACATAGGAAGCAGGTGTCCTTGCCAAATAGAAGATACCTAGCTTGCTAGCGACGTCCGACCGGAGCGCCTCCGGTGTGCGCGTCGGTGACCAACAGAGGGCGATTTAGAATGTGACGTCAAAACTCCTAACGTTGTTTTTTGCATGACGAAAAAGCGTTCTTATTACGAGCTCACAATATGTCATACAAAAGTTATAGGCATTCATTATTTACCAGAATAGAATCTTAAATATAAGTAATATACATTGCTGAATTGGAGAGGGTGGGAAAGAGGATAAATATCTGCGACTGGTGGGATTTATTTAATTATTATGATTCACGAGTTGGGCACAGACTACAGTTTTTGAAACGAACCTCCGACTCGCTATGCAGTCGATACTTCGAAAGTGAAAATTCTTAAACCCATATTATGTACCTATGTTTCTCATCTGCGTGCCTTTGTTTGCTGAAATCCATACTTTTTAATACAACGTTATTTAAAAACAACCACCGACTGTTTTCTCATTGCTGTTCCTTTAAGATGGCAACTCGGCACTTGCCAATTGAAAATCAACAAGGAAACAGTTGGTCGTTGTATTTTATTAACGTTTTATTAAAAGGTATGGATTTCAGCAGACAAAAAATGGCGGGCTAACGTAAGGGTTTAAGAATTCACATTTTTGAAGCATCGACTGCATAGCGACTCGATGAGACAGAGTTTCATAAAAACAACAATCCTAGTCTGGATGTGAGGTACTTGGGGAATCTAATTAGGAAATCACAGATATTCTTTTATTATTGTAATGGCTTATTAATGATGACTATTACTCTGTAGACTACAGTTTGATGTCTGTATTTTTTTCTGTCCTATAGACTTTACCCATAAACTGACCTTAGARCAGTGTGTAAACTCATTCTCATCCTACCGCGGACACTGCGACAAATACAGAAAGGTTCAGGAGAAACTCTTCCACACTCCAAAACAGTCACCCAGGAATTGAAGAGGAAGTGACATCAGAGCAGATGGAATCAAATCCCAGCCTGGCGGGGGTGGACTCCCAGGGCAACATGGTGTTCAGAGTGGTTAAACCTGTCATGGGMATCTTCCAAGTCTCCTCAGAACAGACCAACTCTGTCGGTCAGGGGGGGTCGCAGCAGATGATGGTTGGGGGGCTGACGGGGTTACAAGGGTTATCCAACCTCCCCTCCATGGTGCTGGGGGATGGACAGGGTCAGGGCCAGCAGCGAATGGGGCACGTGAACCAGATGCAAGCCCAGATTCAGATCCCGGCAGAGGACATGTCCCAGACCCAGGTTGCCGCTCCGAACCACAACCACGTACCCCATGTTCCGTTTGCAGAGGTGTCGTCTCTCTTGGACCCCAACATGAAGAGTTCCAAGGCCCGTAAGTACCAGAGACGGAGGGAAACAGGCCAGGTGTGGCCCCTCCTACTGGAGACCTCTCTTCCTGCAGGATGTTCTTGGGCTCCYGAGTGGCGCAGCGGTCTAAGGCACTGCAACTCAGTGCAAGAGGCACTGAGTTGCAGTGCACAGAGGCTGTATCACATCTGGCCGTGATTGGGAGTTCCATAGGGGGGTGCACAATTGGCCCAGCGTCATCCGGGGTAGGCTGTCATTGTAAATAAGAATATTTTCTTAACTGACTTGCCWAGTTAAATTAAGGTTAAATTRAAGAAGAAAAAAATACTACTCGAACACACCTGGTTCTACTAATCAGCTGATTCTCAGGACCATAATTACCTGTTGTTGTTAGAGCAGTGCTGGAGCAAAACCCTGCACACCCAGTAGCTCTCCAGGTGGCAGGTTGGCCACACCTGCTGTAGTATGGAATAAGTAGAAAACTCAACACAATTTGTCTGTTGTTCCTCTGGTCCTAGGTAAGTACCTGATACCCTATGACGAGATCAAGCGTCGTCTGGATGCTCCAGAGAAGATGTCTCTGCGTTCACTAGCAGCCTACACCAGGGTCAGCCGTGGCCCGGCCAGCAAGAAAACCCTGCAGGAGTCTCTAAATATACTGGGCCTTACCCCTGGTACTACTACTTCTGTGTCCTCTTCCTTTTCCAAGCTCACAGAGGGTAAGCGTGTGTGTGTTTGTGCGTGTGTGTGTGTGTGTGTGTGTGTGTGTGTGTGTGTGTGTGTGAGCATCTCTTGTGCTTTATAGATTTTTGTGTTTTCCAGGTGACACCAAAGCCCTGTGTAACGACATGAAGGACTTTGCCCATGACTACATAGACTTTGGCAACATGGCCAAGCAGCTTATTCCAGAGACCAACACTGTCCAACACTGGTCCAAGGTCATAGAAACCAGGTCAGTGTGGTTACAGCATGGTGTATTCACGAGTTTAACTATGATTGTTTTCTGTACAGTGAGACAGACCCTAACACACCTTTATTCTGCGATAGGAGCCACCTGGAGGCGATGAGGAAGTGTTTTCGTGACCCGGTCAACAGTGCGTCGTTCGACAACGTGACTCACGGCTTGGGCCTCGGGATGCTCGACGCCGCCCTCGACATGATTACCATGGTGATCGACAAACAAATTCGCATCCTGTCTGGCGCTGCGGCAACCGATCCCGTCGACACCGGCCCTCCAATGAGACGCATCCGCCGCCGCCACCGCAAGCCCCGAGACAACGGCAACGACAAATCGCACCGGTCGCTGGGCGGGGTTAAAGGTCAAGAGAAAGGGTCAGGGAAGGGCAAAGGGAGGGGCAGAGGCAGGAAGAAGATGCGGCTGCAGGAGTCTGGAGTTGGTGTTGCCATGGATACAACCCAGCAGCAGGATCAAGAGCATTGTCAGCCGGAGGATGTGGAGAGCAGTGTTCTCACACTCGTCTCTGTTGGTTACGAGACCATCTCCAGCGGCCTCAATGCCACAGGACAGATCTGAAGATGTTTAACGGTTGAACAAACAATGCTTAACACGGGAATCGGACTTTGCTTAACATTTTCCCGTGGGGAAGCTGGGAGCGGAACTGTCTTAGTAACGTTGTGGAACATTGTGATGTTTAGACGCAACTCTGCTCTGGCCCACAGAACCCCAAACACTGAGAGGGACGCATTCAGTGACGTCTCAGCATTCTGGTTTAGAGTTTTGTTTTTGAGTGTTGCAGCTCTTGCCTACTGATAAATTCAATCAATTGAATTTAGTTTTTTTTGTCAGTTAGCACAGAGGTGATGAACGCAGCTTTGTTGAAGTGGAATTCAAGTCAATCCAAAGATAACTGATTATATTGAAAAACCTACAMTGTAGAAATTAGTCTTTGTTTAAGGCAATCCCTTCATTCCACCTACTCATCTGGTATTTGATTGCCCTGTTTATTTATATCATGAGTGGACTAGTTATAGCCCTCTCTCAATCTCCATGATTGTAACATGGGGAACACATCATGCCAGTACTTTGTCAATGATTGTATGTTTATATTGAAACCTGGTTTGCTGAAATACTTGTATTAAAGCTTTCATTTTATTAACCAGCGTGAATGTCTTTATTTCTGACAGAATCAATGGCATAGTATCTGATCTATTTCACTGAGGGAGTTTGACTAAGCTGAAMCGGGGTGGCCTGTGACGTGACCGGGAAAAAGCGATAAGGAAGGAGCGCCYTTCTCAAATTGAATAGTAATCTGTGYCGCCCGGTCATATTGTCAACCAGGCAGCATCATTCAGAAACATGGTGCATCTTTTCAAATTCATTTTCCTTGAAGGCAGATAAAGTACATGTGTTTTTATCACGAGAGCAAAAATGTTTTTCATGTGAAACCTTGGAACCTTAAGTGATAACTCCACGTGCTTGACATACGGGCAAGCCGGTGTTATGATACTGGTGGTTTGTACGGTTGTGGCTACCAGTACTGCTTCATCTAGTTGTCTGGGATAACAGTTATAAACAACTGTAGCATTTTAGCTAATCCTAACCTTAACCCCATTCTCCTAACCTGCAATGTAAGTCAGTGGCGCCTGGTGGGAGGAGCTATAGAAGGATGGGCTCATTAATGGCTGGAATTGAATAAATGGAACGGAGTCAAACATGTGGTTTCCATATGTTTATCATTCCAACCATTACAATGAGCCCATCCTCCTATAGCTCCTCCCACCCGCCTCTGCTGATGTAAGTGCACTGCTGTCCATAGCTGGATTAGGCTTAGCTAAAATGCTACAGTTGTCAACAAACCACAAACCATCAGTTTCAAAATAAATGCAATCACTTTTCAGCCAGTGGAGACGCCGAACAACTGGCCAGTGTTTCTCGACCTATATGAACACCTATTTAGTCAAGTGTCCTCAAAATGTAGCAATGCTACAATAAAACRGTGACACTGGATAATGTTACAGCAAAGACAGTAGAGATCTCTTGGTGTCTTGAAGACAACTGGGAATAAGGTAAAATCATGACATCAGTGATCTTAAGGTCACAAAGTCGGAGCTCTAGAAAGTTTGTTAGAAATGTTTGTTTATTCCATGTGTAATTGTGTTGTTGTATGTGTCGAACTGCTATGCTTTATCTTGGTCAGGTCGCAGTTGCAAATGAGAACTTGTTCTCAACTAGCCTACCTGGTTAAATTAAGGTGAAATCACTATTTTTTATTTTTTTAAGAAGCAGCATTTAAAACAACTGGGTACTCGGGCATCTTTCTGACCTGTATATCACAGTTGTCTTGAAAGCACAGTACAGAGTCAATGTGCGGGGCCACCGGTTAGTCGAGGTAATATGTACATTTCCGAAGTTTTTTCCAAGTCAGCGATTTCCGAGTTCCGGAGTTGGAAGTTGTTTTGAACGCGACATTTATATTCACTTTGCAGAGATATGATTGGGTTGTAGATTCAAGCCAATCACTGTGCACTATTATTTTCAGCGTCAAACCAATCAGACGGCAGCTATTTTTGGCCGCACACCAACGTTATTTTATAGCGCATCATCAACATGGAGCCCTCAGGTAGCTTGCTAAATTATTTCACCCTCGCATAAACTTACTAGCGATTGGGAGTGCATGGATATTATTTAGTAAATATTAACGTAACTATTTACATTTCACAAGGTGTTTGTTAACTGGCAAAAACAGATTGTAACGTTAGCTAACTGTAGTACTAGCAAAGTAGCTAACTAGCTAGCTAACAAGCGATAGCTAGTTTGTGATGTTTGCTTTGCTAGCCAGTCAGAAAATGAACGAGTTTGTGACTGTTTGCATTTCAAATGCATGCATTTATGTGTTAGCTGTACGCTAGTTATTGCCTATCAGCATGATGTTGTAGCTAATTAGCTAGCTGGTTGGGCATGATGATGATATCACAGCTTGAACAATGATCCAGATGTTTCACCGGATGWATAAATCTTAAGCATCCGGTTGGCGTTCCCACATGGTGATGAAAGGAAGCCCAGTGGCCGGCAGTGGGAGGAGATGGAGTGAGATGGATTTTGGCTGACATTCAGATAATTTTCTCATCATTTAAACATTAGATATCATTACAGTTTTCTGTTCCCAAAACTAAAATCTGTTACGAATAGAGTTGACAAAGTTTTGTAGAMAAGTGTGTTGTTTAGGAGTGCAAGGGCGAATTGAGTTATTGCGCACTTCACAGGGTAGGCGTTCCATAACGGAAATATGCAAATCATTCTAGAATGCGCCCATAAGATCTCACTGGCTAGTGCTTGGGTCTGCCCACCCCCTTGCTTGTTCTACCTACTATGATTCATTTGCTCTCATTGGAAACGACAGGCTTTGGTCTTTCTTGGGTTAGTTATAAAACTCTTTGATATGTCTGGACCGTCACAGACAGAGCAGGAGAGAAAAGGATGGCGCTTTCAAGACAACTGGGAAATCTGACTTCAGTGCTTTCAAAACAACTGTGAACTGGGGGAAAAAAACGAGCTTTGACAGGGAAAAATTGATTTGAACGGAGCTCATTTCCCCCCCAGAGTTCCCAGTTGTTTTGAATGCGGCAGGGGAGTGTGTGGGAGGGAAGGTGGTGATTAGGTGTGTGCATTGACTTGCGATGCTTCCCTCGTTCTAGGAACCCATAAGGGTTTCACATTTACATTTTAGCTGTGCACTGACAATAACACACCTGACAAACTAGTATCAACTAACTATCCAGTCCTTGATTGGCTGATTTTAATGTGTTAGTACTGGACAATAATACAATGTTTACATATCTCCAAAACCAGGATTGATAAGAAACCCTGCTTTGCTGGTGACCAAGGACTTCTCTAATTTAATTGCAGGGAACAGAACCCCTGAGGGAAAGGATATGATCCATCTGGCCAAGAATGTAGAGAAATATGCAGGTATGTAGATGGCTACCCTATACATTGTCTGAAGCATGAATTAAAGGTTGCCTTATTAATCAGATTTTTATACCAATGCTTGATGTAAAGTCTGAAACTTTCGATTTTTTTCCTTATAAGCCAAAATGTTGAATAAAATTACATTTGAACACTCTACCAGTTGTCTGAGCGGTTAGTCTTTCAACCACTCGAAATTTGATACAAATGTCCACAGGGAATAATTGTTAACCCGACTTTTTAGAGAGCCGGTAGGTATATGGTTCTCTCGGCTTGTATTTTTGTGACTAGAGAAAAGGCAGAGCATTTAGCATGAACTTGGAGGTGCTGGCTGAATACACTTTAATAAACGTATGAATACTGCAATTTGAAACAAATTGCAAAGTACATGTTGTCAGAAAACAACACAGTTACTGTGGATTTTAAATGCTTTTACTTCCCTCCAAACTGCCAGGGCCTTCCCAGGTCTCGACTCCAGTTGTGGTCGTGACCCACTCTCAGACATCAGTCGGTGTCCCCAAGAAGCGCATCTACGTAGTACCCATGCCCCGGCGGGCTCCTAAAGAGCCACAAATCCAGATTCAGAGTCCCACTGCAGATGCAACCCAAACCCGGACTCCAGTCCCATCCACAAAACACATCTATATTGTATCCCAACCTTTCTCCGCTGGGGGCTCGACGCAAACCCAGGTACCAGGCACTAGGAAACACATCTACGTACTAGCTCAGCCCCAGAATGCTGCTAGGGTCAGGATCCARCCCCAAACTACAGCCAGGATCACGACTCAACCCCAAACTACAGCTGGGAAAATAGACCCACTTAAAGTGCCAGGACAGTCCCAGATCAAGACTCCAACTGGGGTCACAGTTCAATCCCAGAATGTAGCCAGTGTCAAAGCCCAAACCCAGCCTGCAGTAGGGAGAACAGACCCTCCTAATGCTCCAAGGCAGACTAGGAAGATGGTTCACTTCCAACACCAGCCTCCGACAGCCAGAGATGCAGCCCCAACCAAGACTGATGCCCAGACTCAGACCCCTACCGTCGTGGCAGAGGTGGTCTCTATGCTGCAACACGGAGATGTGAGACCTGCACCGCAGCCATACCTGGTCCACAAAGAAGAGGTAACAGTAAATATCATATACTGAACAAAAATATAAACGCAACAATTTCAACGATTTAGGCCTCCCGAGTGGCGCAGCGGTCTAAGGCACTGCATCGCCGTGCTTGAGGCGTCACTASAGACCGGGTTTGATCCCGGGCTGTGTTGTAGCCGGCCGCCACCGGGGGACCCATAAATYGGCGCACAATTGGCCCAGCGTTGTCCGGGTTAGGGGGGGGTTTGGCCGGCGCTCTAGCGACTCCTGTGRCGGTCCAGGCGCATGCACGCTGACACGGTCGCCAGAGGTACGGTGTTTCCTGGCTTCCGGGTTAAGCAAGTATTGTGTCAAGAAGCAGTGCGGCTTGGCAGGGTCGTGTTTCAGAGGACGCATACGGGAATTGCAGCGATGGGACAAGACTGCAACTACCAATTGGATATTACAAAATTGGGGAGAAAAAGGGCTAAAAAAGTTTTTATTAAATAAAGTTACAGTTCATGTAAGGAAATCAGTCAATTGAAATAAATTGATTAGGCCCTAATCTATGGATTTCACATGACTGGGCAGAGGCTCAGCCATGGATGGGCCTGGGAGGGCATAGGCCCACCCACTGGGGAGCTAGGCCCAGCCAATCAGAATAGGATTTTCCATACAAAAGGGCTTTATTACATACAGAAATACTCCTCAGTTTCATCAGCTGTCCTAGTGGCTGGTCTCAGACGATCCTGCAGGTGAAGAAGCCGGATGTGGAGGTCCTGGGCTGGCGTGGTTACATGTGGTCTGCAGTTGTGAGGCCTGTTGGACGTACTGCCAAATTCTCTAAAACGGTATTGGAGGCGGCGTAAGGTAGAGAAATTAGCATTAAATTCTCAGTGCAACAGCTCTGGTGGACATTCCTGCAGTCAGCATGCCAATTGCACGCTCCCTCAAAACTTGAGATATCTGTGGTATTGTGCGACAAAACTGCACATTTTAGAGTACTTTATTGTCCCCCGCACAAGGCGTACCTGTGTAACGATCATGCTGTTTAATCAGCTTCTTGATATGCCACACCTGTCAGGTGGATGGATTATCTTGGCAAAGGAGAAATTTGTGCACAACATCTGAGAGAAATTAGCTTTTTGTGCGTATGGAACRTTTCTGGGATMTTTTATTTCAGCTCATGAAACATGGGACCAACACTTTACATGTTGCGTTTTATATTTTTGTTCAGTGTATATATTGTTTTCATTTAATWTAAAGGTACACTTTGGGATCTGGGATTGTTCAATGGTCATTTAAATTATTGATGTTTACCCATTGATTGATAGGTGTTGAGGAGGATGGATGCGCCAGAGAAGATGTCAGTGAGGACATTGCTGATGTACACTGGGAAGAACCCGGCAGACCTAGACAGCAAGAACAGATTGGTGAAAAACCTGATTAAGGCTGGRATCCCCCCTGTCGAGACCCCTGCCTATATCACCAGTGCCTTCACCAGGCTCACCGAGGGTAAGAGGGAGAGAGAGATTTTCTCCAGGTGACACGAACGCTGGGTAGTGGCGTGTCCCTAGCTACCTAAAATGATTACCTCAACTTCTGTAACGTGTGTGTGTGTTCCTTCAGGCGACACCACAATGCTGTGTAGTGACATGAAGTCCCTAGCTATCAAACACCTCAACTTCACCAACATGGCCGAGCAGCTCATAGAAGAGACCAACCCTGTGCAGCACTGGTCCAAGATCATCGATACCAAGTAAGCTCTCATAGACGTATACTGTATGTTGGGTCCAAGGTCATCCATTCATCAATGCCAGTTACTACTGGTATTTCAAAGCATCTTAACTTCTGAATATGTCCCATAGATAGGAGAATGATGTATCCGTCACCGTTTAATATTTTCCTATTTGTCAGTTTGTTAATTAGTCCTCTCACTCCTCCCCCACCCCTCTCAGAGCCCAACTAGAGGAGATGAGACTGTGTTTCAGGGACACAGCTAACAGTCGTCTGATGGACAACGTGACCCACGGTATGAGCACGGGYGTGATGGACGCCGCCTTCAACATCATCTCTACCCTCATTGACTACCAGGTGCAGCTAATCGCCTGTCTAGTAAACACCATGCCTTCACACCAAACTCCCACTAGGACGGCTGTCAAAACTAGGCCTTACCCGGGCCTTCGGTCGTCCCTCGCCAACCCCCCTGTTATCACCATTCCGAATTCCCAGGGCCCATTCGCCTCCCTACTCCCCTTGAAACGGCTCAATGTGATAGCCCAGCCCCACCACAACGGGACTCAAACCCAGCCCCTGCTGTGCTGCCGCGAGACCCAGAGCGAGACCCAGACAGACACCCAGCTCCCTAAGAAACCACTGAAACAGCAGAAGGGTCGAGACGTCCAGCGTGACCCCAGGGGACCTTACAGGAAGAGAGCCACTTCAGGGGCCTCAGACAGGAAACAGGGAGCGGCTCAGGAGAAGGGGAGGGGTAAGAAGGTTAAGCTAAACCCTTCCCCACACGTTGCCATGGATACCGAGGAAGAGGGGAATGCATAGACGACCAAAAAGAGAACTCCTGGCAACACAGAAGGAAACTCTGCAGCTGGACGTACACAAACTAATTGAAAAGTTACAGAATGTGCAGCTGCAAGCTCCAGCAGAAAGGAAACCCCAACATTTGCGCCAACAGAAACATAGCCTCATTCCAGAAACAATTTCTGGCTCCTACACTTGTGTAGGCCTAGATATAAGGGGATTGGATAGGTGAAAGCAATTGGATAGGTATAGCAAATCAAATTTTATTTGTCACATGCACCGAATACAACAGGTGTAGACCTTACCTTGAAATGCTTACTTACATGCCCTTAACCAATAATGCAGTTCAAGAAAGAGTTAAGAAAATGTTTACARAATTAACAAAAAAAATMAAATGTAACACAATAACAATGCTATATACAGGGGGTACCAGCACTGGATCAATGTGCGGGGGTACAGGTTAGTCGGGGGGGTGGGGGTCAATATAAATAGTCCAGTTGGCCATTTGGTTAATTGTTCAGCAGTCTTATGGCTTGGGATAGAAGCTGTTAAGGAGCCTTTTGGACCTAGACTTGGCGCTCCGATACCGCTTGCCCTGCGGTAGMAGAGAGAACAGTCTATGACTTGGGAGACTGGAGTCKTTGACAATTTTTTGGGCCTTACTCTGACACCGCCTAGTATTTAGGTCCTGGATGGCAGGAAGCTTGGCCCCAGTGATGTACTGGGCCGTACGTACTACCCTCTGTAGCTCCTTACGGTTGGATGCCAAGCCGTTGCYATGCCAKGCGGTGATGGTRCAGCTCTAGAACTTTTTGAGGATAATGGGACCCATACCAAATATTTTCAGTCTCCTGGGGGGGRAAAGGTGTTGTCGTGCCCTCTTYACGGCTGTCTTGGTGTGGTTGGACCATGATAGTTTRCCGGTGATGTAGACACCAAGGGACWTCAAACTCTCTACCCGCTCCACTACGGCCCTGTCGATGTGAATGGGGGTGTGTTCGGCCATTCTTTTCCTGTAGTCCACGATCAGCTCCTTTTGTCTTGATCACGTTGAAGTAGAGGTTGTTATCCTGGCACCACACTGCCAGGTCTCTGATCTCCCTATAGGCTGTCTCATCATTGTCGGTGATYACTGTTGTGTCGTCAGCAAACTTAATGATGGTGTTGGAGTCGTGCTTGGTCACGCAGTCGTGGGTGAACAGGGAGTACAGGAGGGACACGCACCCCGTGTTGAGGATCAGCGTGGTAGATGTGTTGTTGCCTACCCTTACCACCTGGGGGGGGSCMGTCAGGAAGTCCAGGATCCAGTTGCAGAGGGAGGTGTTTAGTCCCAGGGTCCTCAGCTTAGTGATGAGCTTTGTGGGCACTATGGTGTTGAACACTGAGCTGTAGTCAATKAACAGCATTCTCACAGGAGTTCCTTTTGTTCAGGTGGGAAAGGGCAGTGTGGAGTGCGATTGCATCATCTGTGGATCTGTTGGGGCGGTATGCGAATTGGAGTGGATCTAGGGTTTCCAGGATGATGGTGTTGTGAGCCATGACCAGCCTTTCAAAGCACTTCATGGCTACCGACGTGAGTTCTACAGGGCAGTAGTCATTTAGGCAGGTTACCTTCGCTTTCTAGGACACAGGGACTTTGCTGGTCTGCTTGAAACATCTAGGTATTACAGACTTGGTCAGGGAGAGGTTGAAATTGTCAGTGAAAACACTTGCCAGTTGGTCCGCGCATGCTCTGAGTACACATCCTGGTAATCTGTGAATGTTGTCCTGTCTTAAAGATCTTGCTCACATTGGCTACGGAGAGTGTGATCACACAGTCGTCTGGAACAGCTGGTGCTCTCATGCATGCTTCAGTGTTGCTTGCCTCGAAGCGAGCATGTTGTGTACCGCAGGGCAGCTCTCTAGGCCCTCTACTCTTTTCTATTTTACCAATGACCTGCCACTAGCATTAAACAAAGCATGTGTGTCCATGTATGCTGATGATTCAACTGTATGCATCAGCAACCACAGCTAATGAAGTCACTGAAACCCTTAACAAAGAGTTGCAGTATGTTTTGGAATGGGTAGCCAATAATAAAGTGGTCCTGAACATCTCTAAAACTAAGAGCATTGTATTTGGTACAAATAATTCCATAAGTGCTAGACCTCAGCTGAATCTGGTAATGAATGGTGTGGCTGTTGAACATGTTTAGGAGACTAAATTACTTGGTGTTACCTTAGATTGTAAACTGTCATGGTCAAAACATATAGATTCAATGGTTGTAAAGATGAGAGGTCTAGCCGTAATAAAGATGCTCTGCTTTTTTGACACCACATTCCAAAAAGTAAGTTCTGCAGACTCTAGTTTTGTCTAATCTTGATTATTGTCCAGTCATGTGGTCCAGTGCTGCAAGGAAAGACCTAGTTAAGCTGCAGCTGGCCCAGAACAGAGTGGCACGTTTTGCTCTTAATTGTATTCAGAGGGCTGATATAAATACTATGCATGCCAGTCTCCCTTGGATAAGAGTTGAGGAGAGACTGACTGCATCACTTCTTATTTTTATAAGAATCATTAATGTGTTGAAAATCCAAAATTGTTTTCATTGTCAACTTACACACAGCTCTGACACACACACTTATCCCACCAGGCATGCCACCAAAGGTCTTTTCACAGTCCCCAAAATCCAGAACAAATTCAAGAAAACATACGATATTATATAGGGCCCTTATTGCATGGAACTTCCATCTCATATTGCTCAAATAAACAGAAAATCTGGTTTTAAAAAACAGATAAAGCAACACGTCGCGGCACAACGCCTCGCCCCTATTTGACCTAGATAGTTTGTGTGTATGTTATGATATGTAGGCTACGTGTGTCTTTTAAAAAATGTATGTAGTTCTGTCCTTGAGCTGCTGTTTTCTATTGATGTTCTGTATTATGCCATTCTGTATTATGTTTTGTGTGAATCCCAGGAAGAGTAGCTGCTGCTTTTGCAACAGCTAATGGGGATCTTAATAAAATACCAAATAAAAGACATTTGGCTCGTCTGGTAGGCTCGCGTCACTGGGCAGTTCGTGGCTGGGCTTCCCTTTTCCTTTCGATAGTTAATATTTATATAAAAAAAACTCAGTTTACATTGGCGCCATGTTCAGAAATGCCTCCAAAATATCCGGAGAAATTGCAGAGAGCCACGTCAAATAACATAAATACTCATCATAAACTTTGATGAAAGATACATGTTTTACATAGAATTAAAGATACWCTTGTTCTTAATGCAACCGCTGTGTCAGATTTCAAAAAGCTTTACGGCAAAACACAATATTCAATAATCTGAAAACAGCGTTCAGTCACAAAAGCAAGCCATACAGTTACTCGCCAAATTGTGCAGTCAACAAAACCCATAAAAAGCATTATAAATCTTCACTTACCTTTGCTGATCTTCGTCGGAATGCACTCCCAGGACTCCCACTTCCAMAAKAAATKTTTGTTTTGTTCGGTAATGTCCATTTATGTCTAAATAGCTATTTTTGTTAGCGTGTTTGGTAAACAAATCCAACGTCAGGAAGCGCGTTTACTAAAAGCTGATGAAATGTCCAAAAGTTCCGTAACAGTCAGTAGAAACATGTCAAACGATGTATTGAATCAATCTTTAGAATGTTTTTAACATAAATCTTGAATAACGTTCCAACCGGAGAATTACATTGACTTCAGATGAGCGATGTAACAGAGCTCCCTCGCATGGTCAGAGCATGGTCAGGTCATGGCAGACCTGACTAATTCCCCTCTCATTCGCCCCCCCTTCACAGTAGAGGCATCAGACAAGGTTCTACAGATTGTTGACATCTAGTGGAAGCCGTAGGAAGTGCAAACTCATCCATATCTYGCTGTGATTTCAATAGGATCTTGGTTGAAAATCGACCAGCCTCAGAATTCCCACTTCYTGTTTGGATTTTTTTCTCAGGTTTTTGCCTGCCATATGAGTTCTGTTATACTCACAGACATCACTCAAACAGTTTTAGAAACTTCAGAGTGTTTTCTATCTAATATGAATAATAATATGCATATATTAGCAACTGGGACTGAGGAGCAGGCAGTTTACTATGGGCACCTCTGTGCACCTTTCATCCAAGCTACTCAATACTGCTCCTGCAGSCATAAGAAGTTAATGTCCCRTTGGTAGGACAGTCTCGAACGGAGATCATCCAGTCTATTTGTCAGTGATTGCACGTTGGCCAATGGAACCGATCTCCGCCCCCTGTATTTCCGTCTTTCCTTCATGCGAATGACAGGGATTTGGGCCTTGTCTCGGAGAAGCAGTATATCCTTTGCGTCGGACTCATTAAAAGAAAATATCATTGTCCAGTTCGAGGGGAGTAATCGCTTTTCTGATTTCCAGAAGCTCTTTTCGGTCATAAGAGACAGTAGCAGCAACATTATGTACAAAATAAGGTACAAACAATGTGTGGAAAAAAACACACAAAATAGCACAATTGGTTAGGAGCCTATAAAATGGCAGCCATCCTCTCCGGTGCCATTATTATACCTAGGGGGTAGGGGCCAAGTGTTGATTTGGGAAGTGGACTGAGCACTCAGTGATGTGAGGACAGAGAAATGGAAGAAGGATATAAGAGGCAAAAGAGTTTAAGTGCCTTGGAACACATTGACTAAATTGTAAATTACTGTAATATATTTACATTGACTATTGGGACAACTTTATATTAAAGTTGTAATTTTCCAAAGCATGGTGATTCCTTTGAGTAGAGAGAGCCATGCCTAGATCAGGGTTCTCCGACTGGTCCTGAATAGCTACTGCTAACACCTGATTCWKATAATCAAGGTCTTGATGAACAGACAATTAGTAGAATCAGGGGTGTTAGAACAGGGATGGACCAAAATCCTGCACATGCAGTGGAGTTTGTGTCACGAGAATTTCTATCTCAATGTTCTCACTGAACTATTTTATATCTCTGTCTGATTCCTGAAGGTTGTAAAGCTCCAGTTCAAAGAAATAGACAGAGTCTCAGCCTGCAATAGATCAATTCTTTATTCGGAGAGTGCTCTGCCCTTCAAGTGCAGAGCSAATCTTTTATACACACACACAAACAAGTTGTCATCTTAAGCTACGCCTTGCTCAGACAGTCTGTWCTTTTCCACTACACACATACATTGTTTATCATATTCTGCAACATGTTTCATAATTTTCTGCAAGCCTAAAAGTTTCTCCACTCCACGGGTGGGGACAGAATGTCCTGTTATTGGTTTCACAGTTGCACAAGTTGTCTGTCGATAGCTCCTTGTCATTTGTTTCACACTTGCACCCTGCTTACATAGCTAAAAAGTAACACAATGGCCWAGTCTTAAAAGGTATAGTCACACACATTATTGTCTTATGACTCTAACACATTTAATACAATTATATGGTTTCAGGGTGGAATACTTTAGTCATTATCTTAAACATACAAATTCTTCTATCAGTTTGAGAATCCTTTTCTATAGAGTTACTGAAGCTAGTTGATGTCTTTATCTCACTGTTTTGGCGGTTGGGTGTTTTGGTACATTCAGGGAGATTTTAGGGAGCGAGGAGCTCTGCCTCACACGTAGAGATAGATGGCAGACTAGATGGATATAACCCGTTTTAGCATGGACATTGCCATTGAGGCAGAAAATATATGTGTAGCCTAGTGCAGACTTTCTACTCTGTCAATTGATGCGGTCTGGTAAATGTTTTGTTTCACATAGACATGTCTTTATACTTTTTAGCTCTTGGTTACTTCTGTTTTGTTTACAATTATAAATAAAACGTTGCATCCACGCAAGACTTGAACATGTCTCTTACTTGCCTCGTTCACGTGCTAGTCCGAACTAGGAAACTCAGTAATGTCCCACTTGATTGTAGTTCCGCGTTCAACCAAATTTCAGAGTTTCCTGTGTCCGATTTAGCATGCGTTTAATTCCAACCATCAACAGGTTATTGTGCGTAACAACAGACTTGAGATTGCCACTGTGTCTTAGTTTCAATCAGGTTCTGCGTTTGATGAAGCGCTAACAGACTGRCATGCCTGTCTAMTTAGCTAGATTATCCTATTGATGGTTAGAAAGGTTGGGCTTAKTACACATTTAAAATCAACAAATCCAACAGCATGCTAGGCCAAAAACTGCCTGCGAGCCTAAGCTTCATAGCCGTCGAAGGCTGTACATCCATTTTAGAACAGCAAAAGTAAAATTGGGAGGGTTAATTGCTTTTTCACTACATCTAAAAAAAATAACATGTACATCTAAAGAAAATGTGGAATGTTTAATATCTATAAACTAAAGACAACCAGACAGTAACCATAAGACCCTAATATTCCTGTCACTCATTGATTGATTACTAACAGTCAGCTTCTGGCTGTATCAAACACACACTCATTGATTGATTACTAACAGTCAGCCTCTGGCTGTATCAAACACACACTCATTGATTGATTACTAACAGTCAGCCTCTGGCTGTATCAAACACACACTCATTGGACTATAGAGGCTGAACCTCAAGTTAGATAAACAGATGCTGCTGAAATATTAAAAGTATTTAACGCATGAGATAAACCTTCCATCTGGACAGGCAGGATGATAGATCACTCTTTCCTGCTGTCCTCACTGCTTGCAGTAGGGGAGTTCTCCTGTAGAGGGCTTCCACCATTTTAAAGTAAACTGGGTGGGCATTCCTATGGGTTGGGAGCGATCAGACAATGCATTATTAGCATTATTAGCCTTAAGCTTTTTTTCAAAACACAAATAAGGAAATGTACTACTTTAAAATTGTTTAAGCGAGGTGCTGTGCAGAACCACTGATCTACAAATCATCCTGCATTCTAAAGAACTACCCAGTAAGAAGTCCTCACGTACAAGGATTAGCGAAACACTTTGCTAAATCAGCCRAATGTAATTCGGTCGAGTCAACCAAGCCAAGAGCCTATCAAGCCCCATAAAACTGGCGCTCAAACAGGGAAATGGTTCCAATCCTTTTTCCACCATTCATTTTTCCCAAAGGGGATTTTAGAAACGCCTAAAATAAGGGCTGTGTTTCATGTAGGCTTACGCTGGCGKGGAGTTTTGATAACCATGTAAATCTCTTTTGGACAAGGTTGACTTTATTCAATATATTCGGCTCTGATTCGAAAGTGCTAATTAACATCAAAGTAGACATCATGCAAGACTATAAATCCCTGCAAGGTCCTGCACCTCATCTCTAGCCGACACCTTTGCTAACAGGTATTGTGTCGATTTAGAACTTGCCCAAGACAGTTCAGAATTGTCAATTTAAAGAAATGTTGCCAATTTATTCATTACAACATTTAGCTAACTTTAGATAGTTAATCCAGAGATGTTTAATTTTGCCTCGATTTGTCAGCCTCGTCCAGATCATCATGGCATTTGTAGTTCTTTATGATAGCCACATTAGCAGCTAATCAGCATTTCATTTGATGAGGGTAAATACAGGCAAATATATTGATAAAATGAATTATAAGTGTTTCTAAAATCCCATAGAAGAATTAAGGGTAGAAAAACGATTGGAACCATGTCCCTGTTTCAACTCTAGGTTGTAAGGATATTTTTACTGTGGTACTGTATTACCTGCCAACACGGCGGGTGAAAGGGAGGGAGTGACCGAGGGAGAGCAGCTTTGCAGGGAATTAGGATTTACTCYGTATTAGTGTAGAGAGAGAGGGAGAGCACAGGAGTTAGAGTAGGAGAGAAAGAAACACGCCTGAAAGAGCGGGAGTACGTGAATATGTAACATAAAAGGCAAGAAGGAAATAAATGGATTCGGGGCTTGCTGAGCATATCATAGAGAACGGGACAGTGAGAAGAGAGACGAGGTAGAAAGAAAGGAGAAGATGGTGTCTGAAACAGCAACAGACAGATGTTCCAGAAAGCTGGCGAAGAGATACGGATAAGAAAAGGGGAAAGGAGGAGAGGGGAAGTGCAGAGAACATTATTTGGCTGACAGAAGATTAGAGAAACGACTGCAACAAAAAGGCCGGATGGGAGTCTATACTGAGACAAATGCACGCATACACACCCACAACACACACATGGCTAGACTGCCGCCAACCAGTGACTCCGGTCGACTACTGCCAGTGGTACCCAAAGGTGAGTGATTAGTGTTGGTATGCGCGATTGTTGAGTACAATTGCATTTTTTTAAAGTTTGGTGTGTGAAGATAGACACTACGCTGTGTTGGACTGAGCCACACACCTACCTAAACATACTATTGAGCACTGAGCATTACACCACGGATATCGCTTCATTTGATATGAACACTAGCATGGCGCCAGTGTGTGCAGCGCGCCACGGGAGAGGAGATTACTATGTGACCTGACACAGCTGCTGTTGCTATGGACCTTACACTTCTATATCAGTACATTATAAACTGGGGGGTTCGAGCCCTGCTGACAGGYGTGGTATATAGCACGGGTATRACTAAACGTTTATTTTTTACTGMTAAATTACRTTGGTAACCAGTGACACCTCGGGGGTTTGTGGTATAYGGCCAATATACCACGGCTAAGAGCTGTTCTTTYGCACAACGAAAAGCGGAGTGCCTGGATACAGCCCTTAGCCGTGGTATAATGGCCATATGCCACAACCCTCGTGCCTTATTGCTTAAGTATACACTGACATGGTCACTTATGTTTACACTACTCAGTAGGGTACGTGTTGTATGTGTCACAGGCGGGGATCTGAACCCGGGTCTCCAATGGGAGAAACYAACGTCTTGACCGTTAAAYTCATGTCTGCTACGTTTGCTTGTGGTGTCTATAGCGCTGTCATGTATATGTGGTACAATGTTAGTCATTTCAAATCAGTACTTGAAGTGGGATGAAAACGATGCCAGAGCTCACCATAATTTTACTGTACCAGGGTTCATATTGAAGGGTCTTGACCCCAGGTCTCCCAGCCCATAGMCAAACRTATTAACCAATGCTGTAATATGGTTATAGGGAGATCGTAACAAGCGAACTGGTACAGGAAGTGTTCATATTCAATCATCTCTCTCTCTCACCCTCTCAGACCCTCTCACTAATGCATTAGATGCCATTGTGGTCAGCACTGATCTCATCGAGGATGAACTCCGACCTCACCTGGAAACAGTACTTACTGTCATACAGGAAAAACGTGAGTCACACACACACACACACACACCTCTGACCCCAGCAAAGAAGACACTACCTGCCAACGAAACCAAAAATTACACAAAAACGTGGCCTTTCCTTCAAGGGAGAACTTCGATTTTGTCTATTCTCCAAAAGTATATTATGTACAGTAACCAAGCCATTGTTAAACAGGATGGGAGGGAGGGTTTCCATTAGTTACAGCAGCCACAAAGTCAAAATATCGTAGAAAATCATGAACACCAAAATGTGCTTTTTGGTCTTATTTTAGGTTAGGGTTAGCAGTGTGTTTTTCAGTTTAGGGTTAAGGTTAGGTTTAAAATCAAATTTTAAGAAGAGAAATTTGTGGTAACAAGTGAGGAACAAGGGAGAGAAGGAAGGAAGGGGTTAAGAGCGAGAGAGTTGGATGCGTGACCAATTGGACAAACAGTCGCTAAGCCGTTTGTGTCTGAGGGAGAGAGAGAGGGAGGGAGGGAGGGAGGGAGGGAGAAAGAGACGAAACAGGAGGGAGAGGCGAAAAGGTCACAGGGTTGATTAACCTGCCTGGATTAAACTCACACACACGTAAACAAACCATAGACAATGTACATAAACTCAGCAAAAAAAGAAACGTCCTCTCACTGTCAACTGTGTTTTTTTCAGCAAACTTAACATGTGTAAATATTTGTATGAAC
>NC_036858.1:3633078-3655174 GCF_002910315.2 Salvelinus sp. IW2-2015 | reverse complement strand
CTCTCTCTCTCTCTCTTTGCCTCTCTCTCTCTCTCTTTGCCCCTCTCTCTCTCTCTTTGCCTCTCTCTTTCTGCCTCTCTCTCGCTCTGCCTCTCATGGTTGTCCTTCACTGCTTCTTTCTCCATCAGCGGTGATCAGGGAGAGGTGTGGTGAGACAGGGGTGTCATCTGCTCTGCTGTCTGTGCTGCTCTCCAGGGATCAGGAGCTGCTGATACACGCTGGCCGCGCTATCGCTCGTATTTGCTACGAGAGCAGTGAGTCATCGCTAACCACTGACCCCTAACCCTCGACCAYAGCCTTATCTCTAACGCTTCAAGTCTAAGCCCTTAACCTAACCTTTCTTACACATATTTCTCTCTCTCAGGGTGTCAACAGGAGCAGTTGTTGCGTTTGGGGGCGGTCCCTAGGCTGGTCGGAATCCTGCTGGGTTTTAAAAGCAACCAGGCTCTGGAGGGTGTGTGTCTTGTGGCCCTGTGTAACCTAGGTGACATGGGAGAGGGGGGGGAAGATGGAGGTATATCGTGGGAGAGAGGCGTGTCGCTATGTCCCGAGGAGTCTGTGTTTCGTGGCGTGACTTGTCACTCCTGCGGCTTTGGCTCCATGGTTACAGTCGTCAGACTGACCCAGTGGTCGCCCGGGCAACACACCGTCAGCATCGAGGTGTTATCCCGTTACTCCATCGGGTTCTGGACAATGCATAACAACCGCCGGACAGTGCGACGTTCGCCACTCTCTCACCTGGGAACGTGTCCTAGGTTCTACAAAGCCATCAAGTACTCCGTCCAGAACATTCCCAACAGTAGAAGCCTCAAGTCACTGATCTTCCACATCTTCCTTTGAGAGGGGAATGGACTACAAACATGGCAGCATATTATGGACTACAAACATGGCAGCATATCATGGTTTACAAACAACGCACCATATTATGAACTAAAAACATTTTTCATTGACTATGAATATGGTATTCTATCATTGACAAACAGGAGAACTCATTCACACCTTCTTAGAGAGGAACGGACTACAAACATGGCATTTTATGGACTACAAACAGGTTGACCCTGAAAGTCACTGCAGATACATCAGGACTGCAGACAGAAACCGAGATGACTGTGGGTGTTGTGGCTACATTTTTTTTCAAAATTGACATTAAAGGTTCAAATGTATTTCTTTATTTTGTTTTTAAGAAATTCTAAAATAGTTTGACAACCCTGTTTTGTACGCTTTTAAATTATATCAAACTTTATCTTTTTCAATCAGTGATGAAGACATGTATCATGGTATGGTGGGGTATGCAAAATGGGTCAACTTTGAGCACCTTTATCTTTTGAAGGTTTTGGCATTCAGGTCCAAAATGTCCCTTTCTGACCACTTCTTAAATGGACAAACATGTATGATACATTTTGCTTAATCAAAAGTGATGCTGTCAAAAAGTGATTCAATTCAAATGGATTTACCCACACACACTACTAGGTCCGTATAGCGGCCGATAGGTTTGTTCATAACATTCATTATACACAATACAATCTTAGACTGAACTTCTTACTGTGTAGCTCTTTCTCTCTATTTCTAGGTTTTGTATCATACACAATGTTTAAAATGTCAGAACAGTAGTTTTCTCATAAAAAAATGTCATATGCAAGAACGAGTGACACTTGTAATTTCTGCTGTGCCATATAAAACCATGTTTTTGACAATTCGTTAGTCAATTTTACCTCACCAGTATTTCATCCTCATTCTACATAATTTTAACCTGTTGAATGTTAATGTTAAGTGGATGGCTGTGTAAAACATATCTCCATGAAGGCCATGAACAGTACCTAGTAATGCCTTATACTGTTAGAAGGCTCAGATTTAGTGCTTTTTTATTAGGTATTCATTATTTGTGATTTTATGCATTTTTGCAGTAGTATGCACTGCTATAATCCGCCACAGTTGACGCGTCATAATACCGATTAAAACACGGAAATGGTTCCAATGGTTTTCCCGCCATTCATTTTTCACATTGTGAATAAATAAAAAAGTATAATTAATTGTGTTTGGTGTAGGTTTACCTTGGCATGACGTTTTAATAGCCGTGTAATTCTCTCTCAGACAAGGTGAGTTTTATCAATTAATTCGCCTCAATTTACTCTTAAAAATTCGCAATGCTAATTATTGATGAAAGTTACCTTGTCAGAGAGAGATTTGCGTGGTTATCGAAATGTCATGCCAGGGTAATCCTACACGAAACACAGACTTTATATGAAGTAGTTATAAAATCCCAGATGGAACAATTGGAACCATTTCCGGGTTTTATGACTCATACTGTGACACTCAACAGTAAATAGTATGAAGTAAGTAGTAGATTTTTTTTGGGGGGGGGCTGGTTGCTGTTGGCCGGGGTAGTGATAACCAGGTGGAAAGCATGGCCGGCCGCAGAAAAATGCTTATTGATATTCTCGATTATCGTAGATTTATCGGTGGTGACAGTGTTTCCTAGCCTCAGTGCAGTGGGCAGCTGGGAGGAGGTGCTCTTATTCTCCATGGATTTTACAGTGTCCCAAAACTTTTTGGAATTAGTGCTACAGGATGCAAATTTCTGTTTGAAAAAGCTAGCCTTTGCTTTCCTAACTGACTGTGTATATTGGTTCCTGGCGTCCCTGAAAAGTTGCATATCGCGGGGGCTATTCGATGCTAATGCAGTACACCACAGGATGTTTTTGTGTTGGTCAAGGGCAGTCAAGTCAGGAGTGAACCAGGGGCTACAGTGGGGCAAAAAAGTATTTAGTCAGCCACCATAGTGCAAAGTCTCCCACTTAAAAGATGAGAGAGGCCTGTAAATTTTCATACATAGGTACACTTCAACTATGACAGACAAAATGAGAGAAAAAAATCCAGAAAATCACATTGTAGGATTTTTTATGAATTTATTTGCAAATTATGGTGGAAAATAAGTATTTGGTCAATAACAAACAAGCAAGGATTTGCTGGCTCTCACAGACCTGTAACCCCTTCTTTAAGAGGCTCCTCTGTCCTCCACTCGTTTACCTGTATTAATGGCACCTGTTTGAACTTGTTATCAGTATAAAAGACACCTGTCCCACAACCTCAAACAGTCACACTCCAAACTCCACTATGGCCAAGACCAAAGAGCTGTCAGAAGGACACCAGAAACAAAATTGTAGACCTGCACCAGGCTGGAGACTGAATCTGCAATAGGTAAGAGCAGCTTGGTTTGAGAAATCAACTGTGGGAGCAATTATTAGGAAATGGAAGACATAACAAGACCACTGATAATCTCCCTCGATCTGGGGCTCCACGCAAGATCTCACCGCCCGTGGGGTCAAAATGATCACAAGAGCGGTGAGCAAAAATCCCAGAACCACACGGGGGGACCTAGTGAATGACCTGCAGAGAGCCTGGGACCAAAGTAACAAAGCCTACCATCAGTAACACACTACGCCGACCAGGGACTCAAATCCTGCAGTGCCAGACGTGTCCCTGCTTAAGCCAGTAAATGTCCAGGCCCATCTGAAGTTTTGCTAGAGAGCATTTGGATGATCCAGAAGAAGATTGGGAGAATGTCAGATGAAACCAAAATATAACTTTTTGGTAAAAACTCAACTCGTCGTGTTTGGAGGACAAAGAATGCTGAGTTGCATCCAAAGAACACCATACCTACTGTGAAGCATGGGGGTGCGACAAATCATGCTTTGGGGCTGTTTTTCTTCTGGCAAAGGGACCAGGAAACTGATCCGTGTAAAGGAAAGAATGAATGGGGCCATGTTATCGTGAGATTTTAAGTGAAAACCTCCTTCCATCAGCAGGGCATTGAAGATGAAACATGGCTGGGTCTTTCAGCATGACAATGATCCCAAACACACCGGCCCGGGCAACGAAGGAGTGGCTTCGTAAGAAGCATTTCAAGGATCCTGGAGTGGCCTAGCCAGTCTCCAGATCTTAACCCCATAGAAAATCTTTGGAGGGAAGTTGAAAGTCCGTGTTGCCCAGCAACAGCCCCAAAAACATCACCTGCTCTAGAGGAGAATCTGCATGGGAGGAATGGGCCAAAATACCAGCAACAGTGTGTGAAAACCTTGTAAGACTTATAGAAAACGTTTGACCTCTGTCATTGCCAACAAAGGGTATATAAAGTAATTGAGATAAACTTTTGTTATTGACCAAATACTTATTTTCCACCATAATTTGCAAATAAATTCATTAAAAATCCTACAATGTGATTTTCTGGATTTTTTTTCCTAATTTTGTCTGTCATAGTTGAAGTGTACCTATGATGAAAATTACAGGCCTCTCTCATATTTTTAAGTGGGAGAACTTGCACAATTGGTGGCTGACTAAATACTTTTTTGCCCCACTGTATATCTGTTCTTAGTTCTACATTTTGTGAATGGGGCATGCTTATTTAAGATGGTGAGGAAAGCACTTTTAAAGAACACCCAGGCACCCTCTACTGACGGGATGAGGCCAATATCCTTCCAGGATACCCGGGCCAGGTCGATTAGAAAGGCCTGGTCGCTGAAGGGTTTTAGGGAGCGTTTGACAGTGCTGAGGGGTGGTCGTTTGACCGCGGTCCCATTACGGACGTAGGCAATGAGGCAGTGATCGCTGAGATCCTGGTTGAAGACAGCAGAGGTGTATTTGGAGGGCAAGTTGGTCAGGATGATATCTATGAGGGTGCCCATGTTTACAGATGTAGGGTTGTACCTGRTAGGGTCCCTGATCATTTGTGTGAGATTTAGGGCATCTAGCTTAGATTGTAGGACGGCCGGGGTGTTAAGCATATCCCAATTTAGGTCACCTAACAGTACGAACTCTGAAGATAGATGGGGGGCAATTAATTCACATATGGTGTCCAGGGCACAGCTGGGGGCTGAGTGGGGTCTATAACAAGTGGCAATGGTGAGAGACTTGTTTCTGGAAAGGTAGATTTTTAAAAGTAGAAGCTCGAACTGTTTGGACACAGACMTGGATAGTAAGACAGAACTCTGCAGGCTAACTCTGCAGTAGATTGCAACTCCGCCCCCTTTGGCAGTTCTATCTTGACGGAAAATGTTGTAGCTGGGGATGGAGATTTCAGAATTTGTTGTGGCTTTCCTAAGCCAGGATTCAGACAAGGCTAGGGCATCAGGGTTGGCGGAGTGTGCTAAAGCAGTGAATAAAATAAACTTAGGGAGGAGGCTTCTGATGTTAACATGCATGAAACCAAGGCTTTTACGGTTACAGAAGTCAACAAATGAGAGCGCCTGGGGAATAGGTGTAGAACTGGGGGCTACAGGGTCTGGGTTAACCTCTACATTACCAGAGGAACAGAGGAGGAGTAGGATAAGGGTACGGCTAAAGGCTATCAGAACTGATCGTCTAGTGCGTTGGGAACAGAGAATAAAAGGAGCAGATTTCTGGGAGTGGTAGAATAGATTCAGGGCATAATATACAGACAAGGGTATGGTAGGATGTGAGTCCAGTGGAGGTAAACCTAGGCATTGAGTGACGATGGGAGAGGTGGCGTCTCTGGAGGCACCAGTTAAGCCAGGTGAGGTCTCTGCATGCGTGGGAGGTGGGACAAAAGATCTATCTAAGGCATGTTGAGCAGGACTGGGGGCTCTACAGTAAAATAAAACAATAATAACTAACCGAAACAGCAGTAGACAAGGCATATTGACATTAGAGATAGGCATAAAGCAATCATGGGTGTTTGTCGGAAGAGCTAACACAAAAACGTGTAAATGGCGATGAATGGGCAGAGAGGGTCAGTTAGGTACATACAGGACCTGAGTTCGAGGCTGGGGCCAACAGATAAACAAATGACATACAGTGTTAATGAACAGACCAGCAGGCATAAGCTGTGTAGCCGAGTGATCATAGGGTCGATGAGCAACAATAGGTGATTCAAGGAGCATTAACTGACTTGCCTAGTTAAATAAAGGTTTAAAAAAAAAAATAAGAAATAATCGGCAGGCACTTTGACTTTGTGGCTGTGCTATCTAGTGGAAACAGGTTCACTGGTTGCCGGCTTATCAACTAGTCGTGCAGCCAATTAATCATAATAATGTCCGTAACGCGCAAATGGATGGCATCTGGAAACCATGTTTTGATGTATTTGATGCCATTCGACTGATTCGCACACAGTTGTTTCCACAAGCCCGTTCTCCCCAATTAAGGTACCACCAACCTCCTATGGGCTACAGCTACCCATACTGTAGGAAAACGGGTCTGTCAGCCAGAACAGTCGCGAAGCGATTTGGCCTAACAGAATTTGATTTAAAAGCGAATTACCTTGATATGCCTTGATAAAACAATGACATTATAAACGAAAGTCCCTTAAATAGGGGACTTAATGTTTTTTTCTGATAGGAATATTTTTCATAACAGGTGTAAGGCAGGTGTGTTACCTGCTCATATAACCTGTAGCCACTCCAGGGGAAGACTGGGACAATTCGGCCCTAGAATTTTATCCACACCAGACCACATCACTGCGCACCGCAAACTCATTATTACCGGTGCCACTAACTTTACAGTTGGTGGCAGCAGCCCATGATTTGTTGGACCCATATCATGAGTAGGCTGAACATCTTATAAAGTAATTCAGAAGTTGTTTCATCTAACACGTCCAAGCAGGATATTTTGATGTGCAACCGAATCCAGTGATAGTCATGGATTTTGGGTTGATATGTAGACTATAGTTGCAGATTTTGGAAATGATAATCGGATAGAAAAAATTGCCTATCTAGTAATTTTACAATCAGGTTTGGTAGCCTATGCTGTTGGTTGAACTTTCTGGCCTTGGGCATGGTTGTTCATGCAGTGGGTTGTTCATGCGGTGGTTACAATCTATTACTGATCACCACACAAGCAAACGAGTTTGGTACAGGGATAGAYTTTTACATGCCAAATCTCATTGGATACACCGTTTGATTATTGAAATATTGGATTAAATGTAACTTCAGAGTTGTTTTTTTCTTTATGAGGGCTAATCAGGGACGTCTGGTCATCCTAGTCAAAATAGGACTCCAGAATTTCCAGAATTTTTGGGGTTCAATAGAGATGAATTACATACATCTTTACGTGCACTAAYTAATATCATAGGCTAATTAATGTGGGGTTCAACACCTGAGGAAGTGGAAACTCAAAACCCACTGCTAACTTTAAATATAACACCCACTGCCAGTAGTCATGTATTCATCCAACAGTAAATGTAATGTCCTAAAAAACTTTGCAGTTGTAGGCTACTACCCATGTGGCCTTTAGGGCTATCCCCTCGCAATGGCCAGTCCGCATTTCACGCTCGCCACTCCATATCTCAAAGCCATATCAAATATAAAATAGTTGCTATTGAGCTGAATATTGAGAGTTGAGAAGTACAAATTATACCTACAGAAAGCTGAGACCCTCATCTCTTCGACAAGGGGACGAAGCTTCCAAAGCTGTGTTTTTACATTTTGAAATGTTATATGATCAGACTGCATTTTTCTCTCGAGCTATGGGGGTAGAGGAGAGTGGCTCGCTCATCACAGCAGCATGGCCCAGCAAGGGCACAGGCACAGGAGCAGGGCAGACACTTTCATTACAGGAATCATGAGGATAATGCACTTTTACTGTTTGACCAAATCATGGTTTTAGCCACCCAAAAAATAGGACGTTTTGAGTGAGGTTACAATGTAGATTGTGCTCTTTCTACATGTACAGTGGCTTGCGAAATTATTCATCCCCCTTGGCATTTTTCCTATTTTGTTGCCTTAMAACCTGAAATTAAAATKTATTTGGGGGAGGGTTTGTATCATTTGATTTACACAACATGCCTACCACTTTGAAGATGCAAAATAATTTTTATTGTGAAACAAACAAGAAATAAGACCMAAAAAAATGAAATCTTGAGCGTGCATAACTATTCACCCCCCCAAAGTCAATACTTTGTAGAGGCACCTTTTGCAGCAATTACAGCTGCAAGTCTCTTGGGGTATGTCTCTATAAGCTTGGCACATCTAGCCACTGGGATCTTTGCCCATTCTTCAAGGCAGAACTGCTCCAGCTCCTTCAAGTTGGATGGATTCCGCTGGTGTACAGCAATCTTTAAGTCATACCACAGATTCTCAATTGGATTGAGGTCTGGGCTTTGACTAGAACATTCCAAGACATTTAAATGTTTCCCTTAAACCACTCGAGTGTTGCTTTAGCAGTATGCTTTGGGTCATGGTCCTGCTGGAAGGTGAACCTCCGTCCCAGTCTCAAATCTCTGGAAGACTGAAACAGGTTTCCCTCAAGAATTTCCCTGTATTTAGCGCCATCCATCATTCCTTAAATTCTGACTAGTTTCCCAGTCCCTGCTGATGAAAAACACCCCCATGATGCTGCCACCACCATGCTTCACTGTGGGGATGTTGTTCTCGGGGTGATGAGAGGTGTTGGGTTTGCATCAGACATAGCGTTTTCCTTGATGTCCAAAAAGCTAAATTTTWGTCTCATCTGACCAGAGTACCTTCTTCCATATGTTTGAGGAATCTCCCACATGCCTTCTGGCGAACACCAAGCATGTTTGCATATTTTTTTCTTTAAGCAACGGCTTTTTCTGGCCACTCTTCCATTAAGGCCAGCTCTGTGGAGTGTACGGCTTAAAGTGGTCCTATGGACAGATACTCCAATCTCCGCTGTGGAGCTTTGCAGCTCCTTCAGGGTAATCTTTGGTCTCTTTGTTGCCTCTCTGATTAATGCCCTCCTTGCCTGGTCCGTGAGTTTTGGTGGGTGGCCCTCTCTTGGCAGGTTTGTTGTGGTGCCATATTCTTTCCATTTTTAACAATGGATTTAATGGTGCTCCATGGGATGTTCAAATTTCTGATATTTTTTATAACCCAACCCTGATCTGTACTTCTCCACTACTTTGTCCCTGACCTGTTTGGAGAGCTCCTTGGTCTTCATGGTGCCACTTGCTTGGTGGTGCCCCTTGCTTAGTAGTGTTGCAGACTCTGGAGCCTTTCAGAACAGGTGTATACATACTGAGAGCATGTGACACTTAGATTGCACACAGGTGGACTTTATTTAACTAATTATGTGACTTCTGAAGGTAATTGGTGGCGACAGATTGTTTTTAGCGGCTTCATAGCAAAGGGGGTGAATACATATGCACGCACCATTTTTCCGTTGTTTTTTTAAACCATTTTGTGTATGTCCATTACATGAAGCCCAAATAAAAATGAATTTCAATTACAGGTTGTRATACAACAAAATAGGAAAAACGCCAAGGGGGGTGAATACCTTTTGCAAGSCACTRTATTACAATCCATGATGTTGTCTATCTAACTGATGAGAGAGTTGGAGCAGGTCTCTGCTGATGTCACATTTGACATTGAATGTGTCTTTGCGTGACCTCAGCTCAGCCTATCAGAAAAAACGGTCCGGCCCATCTTGGTCGGGGGGCCGGCTGTTGTCCACTGATCAGCCAAAGGCTCATTATAGATTAGAATGGCCATGTCACCTTTCTCATTGTTCTATTTAGTATATCATTGTTTGTGTGTGTGTGTGTCAACTTTGACCAGACCACCCAACAACAAAAATGTCCAGCCCATCTGGCATTTTCCAGAATTGCCAGATGGCCAATCCGCCCCTGAGCCACTCTGATCCACTTTCACTATCAGTGACAGACYACTAGTGATAAGACTATTCAGCGGAAAGGAAGGCTGGGTTTCACTGAAACCTGTCATTGCAATGTTGAAACAGTTTGCCAATTATAACCAGATGTCCGCTTCTAGCATGGTGTTATCACCACACAAACAGAAAAAATACATTTAAAATACATTTTGTTTTTATTTATTTATTCACATTCATTAAATTTGTATTAATTTAAAATACATTTTTGCAATATACTGTATGTCAAAATGTTCAGAATTGGTCAAATAATATACATTTTTTAAATGTATTAGCATTGTATKTGTGTAAAAATGTATTTTAATTAAATATATTTAATAAGAAATACAGGGCCTTCGGAAAGTATTCAGAACCCTTGACTTTTTACACATTTTGTTACGTTACAGCCTTATTCTAAAATTAATCCTTGTATTTAGTTGTTTTAGTATTTGATATTGTTGCCGTAATTAATGGTTAGAAAGTTTGCTAGCTAGCGTAGCCTCATGCTTGGCGACTGTGTAGAATTGTGTAACATTTATTATTACACTACTATAGTGGGTAATCTGTTGATATGTGTTGGACAACATACATACAATTTGATGGTTTTAGATTGCATACCTTTTGTAAGTGAAATGCCTTTATTTTGGTACAGATACTAATTCATTGAATAACAATATCTATATGTACTGTTAAAGAGACTGAATATAAGATATAAAAGTATGTGAATGAATATTTTTCTATTAATAATGACTGTGAATTTAAATTTTTCTATAAAACAAGTGTAATGAACCTGACAATTGACCCTTGACACTTGTGGATAAAAAAATAAAAAAAATAATAATTCTTCAAGCTCTGTCAAATTGGTTGTTGATCATTGCCAGACAATCATTTTCAGGTTTTGATATAGATTTTCAAGCCGATTTAAGTCAAAACTGTATTCACGGTCTTCTTGGTAAGCAACTCCAGTGTAGATTTGGCCTTGCGTCTTAGGTTATTGTCCTGCTGATAGGTGAATTTGTCACACCCTGATCTGTTTCACCTGTACTTGTTATTGTCTCCACCCCCTCTAGGTGTCACTTGTTTTCCCCAGTGTATTTATCCCTGTGTTTCCTTTCTCTCTGTGCCAGTTTGTCTTGTATGTCCCGTACTCCTACCTTTGCTATTCTCCTTTTTCTAGTCCTGCCGGTTTTGACCCTTGTCTGTTTCTGGACTCTGTACCCGCCTGCCTGACCAGTCTGCCTGCCTTGACCTCGAGCCTGTCTGCCACGCTGGTCCTCCTGGACTCTGAACTGGTTTTGACCTTTTGTCTGTCCACAACCATTCTCTTCCCTACTCCTTTTTGGTTTATTAAACACCATAAACTCCAACCATCTGCCTCCTGTGTCTGCATCTGGGTCTCGCCTTGTGTCATGATAGAATTAATCTCCCAGTGTCTGCTGGAAAGCAGACTAAACCAGGTTAACCTCTAGGATTTTGCCTGTGCTTAGCTCCATTTAGTTTATTTTTTATCCTGAAAACCTCCCCCATCCTTAACGATTACAATCATACCCATAACATGATGGCGCCACCATTATGCTTGAAAATTTGGAGAGTGGTACTCAGTAATGTGTTGTATTGGATTTGTCCCAAACATAACACTGTATTCAGGACCAAAAGTTCATTGCTTTACCACCTTTTTTGCAGTATTACTTTAGTGCCTTGTTAAAAAAAGGATGCATGTTTTGGAATATTTTTTTTCTGGCTTCCTTCTTTTCACTATGTCAATTAGGTTAGTATTGTGGCATAACTACAATGTTGTTGATCCATCCTTAGTTTAAACTCAGTGACTGTTTTAATGTCACGATTGGCCTCCTGGTGAATTCCATGAGAAGTTTCCTTCCTCTCTGGCATCTGAGTCAGGAAGGACGCCTGTATCTTTGTAGTGGCTGGGTGTATTGATTCACCAATCAAAGTCTAACTTCACCATGCTTAAAGGGATATTCAATGTCTGCTTTTTTTTACCCATCAACCAATAGGTGCCCTTTGTGAGGCATTGGAAAACCTCCCTGTTTTTTGTGGTTGAATCTGTGTTTGAAATGCACCTTACAGATAATTGTATGTGTGGGGTACAGAGATGAAGTAGTCTTTCAAAATCATGTTATACACAATAATTGCACACAGAGTGAGTGTGACTTGGGTTAGGGGAAAACACAAAATATATTCACCAGCAAAAAGACACTGAAGGCTGGTCACCAGCACAAATACAACAAATGCTGGTCACCAGCACAAACACAACGAAGGCTGGTCACCATTGAAAACAAAATGAAGGCTGGTCACCAGTGAAAAGACAAGAAGCATGTTCACCAAATAAGAACAAAGGCTGGTCACCAGTGAAACAACCAAGGCTAGTCACCAATGCAAATACAATGAAGGCTGGTCAACAGTGAAAACACATTGAAGGCTGGTCACCAGTGAAAACACACAATGCTGGTCAACAGGAAAACACAACAAAGGCTGGTCACCAGTGAAAACACACACAATGCTGGTCACCAGCACAATCACCACGAACGCTGGTCACCAGCAAAAACACAATGAAAGCTGGTCACCAGCAGACACAATGAAGGCTGGTCACATCGAAGCAAAACGGTGGCTGGTCAACAGTGAAAACACAACGAAGGCCACACACACACACACACACACACACAAATCAAATGTTATTTGTCACATGCACCGAATACAACAGGTGTAGACTAAGGTGTAGGTGTAGACTACGTGGTGTAGGTGTAGACTACGGGTGTAGGTGTAGACTACAGGTGTAGGTGTAGACTGTAACTGTGGAATGTTGCTTATGAGCCTTCCGGTACGATGACGAATAAAAAAAAATGAATTGGTAACACAGAGGAATAAAATAGACAAGAATGGAGCTATATACAGGAAGTACCAGTCCAGATCTCAATGTGGAGCTATATACAGGAAGTACCAGTACGCAGATCAATGTGGAGTTATATACAGGGAGTATCAGTACCAGATCAATGTGGAGTTATATACAGGGAGTACCAATACCAGATCAATGTGGGAGTTATATACAGGGAGTACCAGTACCAGGTCAATGTGGAGCTATATACAGGAAGTACCAGATCAATGTGGAGTTATATACAGGGAGTACCAGTACCAGATCAATGTGGAGCTATATACAGGGAGTACCAGTACCAGGTCAATGTGGAGCTATATACAGGAAGTACCAGTACCAGATCAATGTGGAGTTATATACAGGGAGTACCAGTACCAGGTAAATGTGGAGTTATATACAGGAAGTACCAGATCAATGTGGAGTTTATATACAGGGAGTACCAGTACAGGTCAATGTGGAGGCTATAATACAGGAAGTACCAGTACCAGATCAATGTGGGAGTTATATACAGGGAGTACCAGTACCAGGTACAAATGTGGAGCTTATAATACAGGAAGTACCAAGATCAATGTGGAGTTATATACAGGGAGTACAGTACCAGATCAATGTGGAATTATATACAGGGAGTACCGAGTACTAGGTCAAGTGTGGACTATATCAGGAAGTAAGTACAGGAAGTGATGGAGTTTATATAGGGAGTACCAGTACAGGTCAATGTGGAGCTATATACAGGAAGTACCTGTCACGTTCCTGACCTGTTTCTGTTGTTTTGTATGTGTGTGATGTGTCAGGGCGTGAGTTTTGGGTGGGCAGTCTATGTTTGCTGTTCTATGTTGGTTTTGGGTTGCCTGGTATGGCTCTTAATTAGAGGCAGGTGTTTTGCGTTTTCCTCTAATTGAGAGTCATATTAAGGTAGGTTGTTCTCACACTGTTTGTTTGTGGGTGATTGTCTTCCGTGTCTGTGTCTGCGTACCACACGGGACTGTAGCGTTTGTTTCGTTCGTTTGTTATAGTCTGTACCTGTTCCTACGTGCTTCGTGTTTTATGATAGTACCTATGGTGTATGCATCTACATTCGTTTTTGTTATTTTGTAATCCTTCCCAGTGTTTGTTTCGTGTTCTCGATTGATTTAATAAATCATTATGTATTCAAAACCCGCTGCATTTTGGTCGAATCACTACTCCTCCTCTTCGTATGAAGGGGAGGAGGACCCGTTACAGAATCACCCACCAAACCCAGATCAAGCAGCGGTAGATCGGACAGCCACGACAGCAGCAGTGGGAAAAGGAGGATTGGACATGGGAAGAGATCCTGGACGGTAAAGGCCCTGGGCAGAGCCAGTGGAGTGTCGAAGAGAGCGGAGCTGGAGGCAGCGAAAGCGGAGAGGCGACGTTATGGAGGAGGAGCAAGCAAGCAGCTCGGCCCGTGAGTCACAGCAAAAATTTCTTGGGGGGGGGCTAAGGGGTGTGTGGCGAAGCCGGGTTGGATACCTGAGCCAACTCCGGGCTTTTGCCGTGGAGTAAGAGGGGGTCGTACTGGTCAGACACCGTGTTATGCGGTAAAGCGCACGGTGTCCCCCAGTACGCGTGCTTAGCCCATGCGGGCTATTCCACCTTGCCGCACTGGGAGGGCTAGGTTGGGCATCGAGCCGAGTGCCATGAAGCCGGCCCAACGTATCTGTTCCGAGTATCGTCTCCTCTGGGCCGGCGTACATGGCACCACTTACACGGTGGTGTCCCCGGTTCGACTGCATAGCCAGTGCGGGCTATTCCACCTCGCGTCCTGGCAGGGCTACGGGGACATTCAACGGTAAGGTGGGGAGGCTCGGTGCTCAAGAGCACGTGTCCTCTCACGGTCCGTGTATCCGGCGCCACCATATATTCCGGCCGCGACTGCGCAGACCAGCATACACCAGTGCCCGACAACAGCGCACCAGCTCCAGTGCACTCCAGACCCGCCTTTCCTCCCTCCACCACTTCTCCTATGGTGCGTGTCGTCTCGCCAGTGCCGCTCGCCGATCCGTAGTATTAAGTATCGGTGACAAACCACGACGCGCACTAGGCTGTCTCTCCGTCTCTCCCTAACCAGAACTGCCCGGTGCCCAGCGGCGCTGAACTGGCCCTGTCTGCCAACAGCGGCGCCTGAAACTGCGCGTCGTGAGCGGCAACCTGAACGCCGTCTGCCACGGCGCCTATGAATGCCGTCTGCCAACGGCGCTGAACTGCCATCGTCTGCCATGAGCTGCAAAGGGCTGCCGTCTGCCATGCGCCTGCAAGGCCGCCCGTCTGCCAAGACGCGTACAGAAGCCTGGCCGCGATGATCGCCGTGTGATTTTCAAGAGAGCACTTCCCGCCAGAGAGCCGGAGCCTTCACGCCACGGTAGGGCCTTTCACGCCTAGACCAGCGGATCACGCCGGAGCCTTCCCGGCCAGATCCGGATCAGCCGGCAGGCTCCGCCAGACCGGGATCAGCCGGAGCCCTTTGCTACGCCATGTACACGCGGAATCAACTGGTGCCGCGGCTATGTTCTTTCCCGCCATAACGCCGGCGGGTATCAGGCCGGGTCCGTAGTCTATCCGCTCTCAGTTATGTACCGGGTATGTAGCTTTCTCTGGTATCTCTTTGTCGCAGGATCGTGTTCCGCGATCCAGTAACAGTCGTTCTCGCAGACTCCGGAGCAGTTTCACGGAAGCTCTCTTTGTCCTCTGTCTCGTTCCGGTCAGGTATCAGGCGAGCTCTCTTCCGCCTAGGTTAGTTTTGCCGGCCAGCCCTTCCGTATGCCTCCCGCACAGTTGTTCTAATAATGTTTCTGGACCTAGCTCTGTGGTCAGTTCCGGTCCCGCCCACTAAGACCGGTACCGCATTCAGGCCGTCCGTTCCCTAGTATTCTCGTGACCAGATCCTCGTGTTATATCCCTCACTCTTTACCCCCGGCCAAGGAATCGAAGAGCACGACGCGGGGCTCGGCGTGTGGACAGACGCTTGACGTACCAGCCGAGTTGCCGTACAGCTATACCTGTTGGGTCCAGGCAGCCTTCAGAGCCGTACAGTCCCAGGACCAGCCTTCAAGGCGTCCAGTCCATGACAGCCTTCAGAGCCGTCCAGCCAGGACCAAAGCTCTTCAGAACGGTCAAGCTAACAGGCCGTCCGAGGCAGCCCAGCACTTCAGAGCCGCTAAGACGCAGCCAAGAAGCGTCCAGCCAGGACCAGCCAAGCCGTCCGCCAGGACCAGCCGAGCGTCCAGCAGGACAGCCAGAGCCGTCCAGCCAGGACCAAGCCAGAGCCGTCCAGAGCCCAGGACCAGCCGGCGATCAGCCAGGACCAGAGAGTCCGCGAGCCATGAGCCAGTCCAGAGTCAGCCGAGCCATGACCAGCCAGAGTCAGCGAGCCTGACCAGCCAGAGGTCAGCGAGCCATGACCAGCCAGAGCCGTCAGCGAGCCATGACCAGCCAGAAGCCGTCAGCCGAGCCATGACCAGCCAGAGCCGTCAGCGAGCCATGACCAGCCAGAGCCGTCAGCGAGCATACCCATGACTCAGCTTCAGAGCCGTCCAGCCAGGACCAGCCAGAGCCGTCCAGCCAGGACAGCCGAGAGCCGTCCAGCAGGACAGGCAGAGCCGTCCAGCCAGGACCAGCCAGGCCGTTCCAGCCAGGACCAGCCAGAGTCAGCGAGCCATGACCAGCCAGAGTCAGCGAGCCATGACCAGCCAGAGCCGTCAGCGAGCCATGACCAGCCAGACGCGTCAGCGTGCCATGACAGCCAGAGCCGTCAGCGAGCCATGACCAGCCAGAAGCCGTCAGCGAGCCATGACCAGCCAGAGCCGTCAGCGGAGCCCATGACCAGCCAGAGCCGTCAGCGAGCCATGACCAGCCAGAGAGCCGTCAGCGAGCCATGACCAGCCAAGAGCCGTCAGCGGAGCCATGACCAGCCCAGAAGCCGTCCATCCAGCCCAGGACCTGCCAGAGTCCCTCAGCCCGGGACTGCAGAGTCCTCAGCCCGACTGCCAGTAGTCCCTCAGCCCGGACCTGCCAGAGTCCCTCAGCCCGGACCTGCCAGAGTCCCTCAGCCCGGACCTGCCACGCACGTCTCAGCCGGATCCTCAAGAGTCCGTCAGCCCGGACCTGCAGAGTCCCTCAGCCAGGCCCTGCCAGAGTCCCTCAGCCCGGAGCTGCTCGCCCCTTATCCCGATGGCTGCCCTCTTCATTTAGGTGGGTTTAGTTGGAGGGTGGTCATTGGGAGGGGGGATACAGAAACGGGGAGGTGACTATGGTGGGTGGTGGGGACAGGCGTCCGGAGCCTGAGCCACCACCGTGGTCAGATGCCCACCCAGACCCTCCCTTGAGACTTTGTTGCTGGTGCGCCGGGCGTTCGCACCTTGAGGGGGGGGTCTGTCACGTTCCTGACCTGTTTTCTGTTGTTTTGTATGTGTGTGATGGTCAGGGCGTGAGTTTGGGTGGGCAGTCTATGTGTTTGCTGTTTCTATGTTGGTTTTGGGTTGCCTGGTATAGGGCTCTTAATTAGGGCAGGTGTTTTGCGTTTTCGCTCTAATTGAGAGTCATATTAAGGTAGGTTGTTCTCACTGTTTGTTTTGTGGGTGATTGTCTTCGTGTCTGGTGTCTGCGCTACCACACGGGACTGTAGCGTTTGTTCGTTCGTTTGTTATAGTCTGTACCTGTTCCTACGTGCTTCGTGTTTTATGTAAGTACTCATGGTGTAGGTCAGTCTACATTCGTATTTTGTAATCCTTCCCAGTGTTTGTTTCGTGTCTCGTCGATTGATTTAATAAATCATTATGTATTCAAACCCGCTGCATTTGTGTCAAATCACTACTCCTCCTCTTCGTATGAAGGGGAGGAGGAACACCGTTACAGTACCGAGATCAATGTGGAGTTATATACAGGGAGTACCAGTACCAGATCAATGTTGGAGCTATATACAGGAAGTACCAGTACCAGATCAATGTGGAGTTATATACAGGGAGTACCAGTAACCAGATCAATGTGGAGTTATAGACAGGGAGTATCAGTACCAGATCAATGTGGAGTTATATACAGGGAGTACCGTACCAGATCAATGTGGAGTTATATACAGGGAGTACCAGTACCAGATCAATGTGGAGTTATAATACAGGAAGTACAAGTACCTAGATCATGTGCAGAGGTATGAGGTATTTGAGGTAGATACTGTATGTACATGAAAGCGGGTAAGTGACTAGGCATCAGGATAGATAATAGGTATTTGAGGTAGATATGTACATGAAGGAGGGTAAAGTGACTAGGCATCAGGATAGATAAATAATAAGGTATTAATAAGTATTTGAGGTAGATATGTACATGAAGGCAGGGTAAAGTGACTAGGCATCAGGATAGATAAGAGTAAAATAAAGAACAGAGTAGCAGCAGCAAATGTGTGTGTGGTGTGTGTGGTGTGTAGTTTTGATATATATATATCATCTTGTGAGTGTGCATACAGTCAGTGCAAGATACCCACTGGGCAGACGTCAATTGAACGTCTATTGGTTTCAATGTTAATGGTTCATTGAAATGACATAGAAACAACATTGATTCAACCTGTATGTGCCTAGTGGGTAGGGTCAGTGCAGATAGACTGTGTAACCATTAATTAACTATTTAGCAGTCTTATGACTTGGTGGTAGAAGCTGTCTTGGAGCCTGTTGYTCCGAGAGCAGATGCTCCCGTACCTTTTGCCAGATGGTAGCAAAGTGAACARTCTATGGGTTGGGTGGCTGGATTCTTAGGCAATTTTTCGGGCCYTCCTCTGTAACCGCATGATATGGAGGTCCTGAATGGCAGGGAGCTTGGCCCCGGTGACGTACTGGRCTGTCCGCACCACCCTCTGTAGCAATCGAGGGTGGTGCATTTCCCATACCRAGTGGTGATACAGCCAATCAAGATGATCAAGACTCCTGAGGGGGGAAAGGCGTTGTAGTGCCCTCTACACGACTGTGTGGGTGTGTGTGGAATATGTTTTAAGTCCTAAGCTTCATTGATATGGATGGGGGCGTGCTCATGTAGATTGTGTTTAAACAAACTTTCAAAAATGAAAAAACTATTTTTTACTTCAAAGTAAAAAATGGCCTGGATTATTATTTTTTTAATTCAAATGAATTTCGTTGTAAGCAATTATTGTCCTTTACTGTGTAATGTATCTCACCTGTGGTGCCTTTCAGATGCCTACGGGTGCCTACAGGGTAAAACATTGCCATTTAACCAGTTTTGAAAGAAAAAACGGAACATTCTGCTCAATTGCACTCTATTATAAAACGCAAGGGTGCCAATATATCAGACTGCAACTGTATTCTCAGGCTCTCAATGGAGATTCAACATAAAGCGTGCCATTTAGTCCGGGAGTACGCTTAATCTGGGCCGTGGAAATCAACACACACAAATATCATTCATATTATTTTTATTGCGCCATTGGGAAAAATGTTGATTTTACATCTGAGCAATAATCGTTGCACACACACACACACACACACACACACACACACACACACACACTTTGCTCAGGGATTTGGTCAGTCTGAGAGAGCAGAGCTGCAGCTAATGAGATGACAAGATGCTAATCCTTAGGGCTAATGCTAATGCTACAGCTCTAAGTCACACACACACAGCCACCTGCCCATCTTGGGCTCAGAGAGAGTTAGAGAGCGAGACAGAAGAAGAAAGGAAGTGATAGAATGTGTGTGAGGGGAAAGAAGGGAATGAAGGAGAGCTGTACAAGAGGAGGAGCAGTATGAAGCAGGTAGAGTCAGGTGTGGAGGAGAGGTGTACAAGAGGAGGAGCAGTATGAAGCAGGTAGAGTCAGGTGNGGAGGAGCAGTATGAAGCAGGTAGAGTCAGGTGTGGAGGAGAGGTGTACAAGAGGAGGAGCAGTATGAAGCAGGTAGAGTCAGGTGTGGAGGAGAAGAGCAGTACAACAGGACTCATAAAGGTAAGACACTATAGAGTGTATCCCACGGTTGATAAAGAGTGAGTGTTCGTGAGTACAGGGTTGATTTCCACRGCCCAGATTAACCATACTCCTGTACTAGATGGCACGCTCAATATTGACTCTCCATTGAAAGTATTTTAGTCTGGGAATACAGTTGCGGTAAAATATTTTGKCACCCTTGTATTTTACAATGCGTGGCGCAGCGGTCTAAGGCACTGCATCTCAGTGCTAGAGGCGTTACTACASACCCTGGTTCAATTCTAGGCTGTACCACAACCAGCCGTGATTGGGAGTCGGGCGCCAATTGTGCGGCGCCATAGGGCCCAGCATCGTCCGGGGTTAGGGTTTGGCCGGGGTAGGCGGACATTGTAAATAAGAATTTGTTCTTAACTGACTTGCCTAGTTAAATTGAGCAGAATGTTTAGTTTTTTCTATCAAAACTGGTTAAATGGTCATGTTTTACCCTGTAGGCACCTGAAACGTACCACAGGTGAGATACATTACACAGTAAAGAACAATAATCGCTTCCAACCAAATGTATTTGAACTTTTTATAATTTACTTTGAAAGTTTTTTACTTTGAAGTGAAAAATCTTAATTTCAATTTAAAAAATATATGTTTTCTTGGTCCTGTGCAGTTGTAAATCAAACAAATAAATGTTTAAACACCAAAAGTGTTTAAATCGCAACTTATTTTAAAAGAAATAGTTAACCAAGCAAGGGTGCCAATATATTTAACCTCATCTGTAGGTTTAATCTGAGTGTGTGAAACTGGCCTAAAGCATTTGTAAGGTGAGGTCAGTTTGTGCGAGAGAGACAGGAGACAGAGGGGATGTGTGGGTTTGACTGGGGACTAATGTGGATCTGTGTTGTGTGTTTTTCTTTCCAATAGCAGGCAGTTTGACTGGGTTTTCGAAAGCTTCTCAGCTATCTGGGAGGTTTAATACACCCACAAACACACTGTCTGGCACAGACACAGGACACAGGACAAACACTCAGTTGGCGTGGTCATGTGGCTTTGTATTTTTTCAATTCATCGCTAACTCAATTATAGGATCCAGAGAGCTAAACTTAGTTGAATTGTTTTCCATGAGCCTATTGTTGTTCTCTTCAGCTGGTCAGTGCTGGTCAGTGCTGGTCAGTGCTTGTTGGGTGCTGCTCAATGTGGTCTGACTAGCATTGTTTAATGCTGGGCATACACTACACAACTTCTAAAATCTTAACTTAGACGTGCTCACATTTCCCCATTTCTTTCCGTTTATCCTCAACCCCAGGACGTGGGTGCTCACATTACACAATGATTTCCTAGTTGATCCTGCCCTGCGTTACTTGGTTGTCGTGTGAAAAGAATGCAGATGCAAACAGTGAGCTGCTTTATTAGTGTGCATACATTATTATTGCAGAAAAAATTGATAAAACTCAACTCTGGATCTGTTAGTTGGATATGAGGGTCTGGGTGGTAAAGCTGATCTGACCAGCATGGTCTAGCTGGCAGACCAGCCTTCATGGTGTTTTTGCTGGTGACCAGCCTTCATGGTGTTTTCGTTGGTAACAGGCCTTCATTGTGTTTCTGCTGGTGACCAGCCTTCACTGTGTTTTGGACACTGGAGACCAGCATAAGCTAAAGAAAAACCATCATCAAGTCACAAACTGGCTAGCATAGTGATATATAATTACAATTGAAATCCTAGAGTGGATTTCCATAGTCTGCATTTAGAATGGCTGCCACAGTTTGAAAGATGAATGAATGAGAATACCTAAACCATCTAAACTGGAACAACCATTTCAGAAATGGGTGTAATAAATCCAACTAACAGATCGGATTGGTTTAGAAAAATGTACGTTATTTATATTTTTGGGGCATTACGTCCAAAGCTTTGTTTCGCCGAACAACCACCTGATTGCTTTGGTATTGGTTTCGGGTCAAAGACAAAAATGCTACTCTGCGCACGTGCTACGGGGTGTGGGACGTCATCTATAATAATTAGGCTGCTCTAAATGATTTTGACCAGCAGGTGCCACTAGCGTACACTGTGTTGATCAAAGTCTCGAGTAATGAATCTATTTTCAACACAATTGGTTGTAAAGGCTTAATGGTTCAGGAAGCTTTGTTTCCCCATCACTAGTGAATGGGCAAGAAAAAAATATTGAAGTGCCTCTGAACGGGGTAGTAGATGCCAGGCGCACCGGTTTGAGTGTGTCAAGAACTGCAACGCTGCTGGGTTTTTGATGCTCAACAGTTTCCTGTGTGTATCAAGAATGGTCCACCACCCAAGGACACCCAGCCAACTTGACACACGAAAAACACAGCGGCTGGTCACCAGCGAAATCACAGAGAAGGCTGGTCACCAGCGAAAACACAACGAAGGCTGTTCGCCAGGGAAAAGACAATGAAGGGAGAGAGAGGAAGAGAGACAGAAGGGAGAGGAAGTGGCCACCTGTTAGGGCTAAATGATCTCTTAGGTAGGGGTGAGGTTAAGGTAGGTGAGGTTCAGGTAGGCGGGATGAGGCTCAGGGGTGCCGAGATTAAGAATAGGGGTCGAGGGTGGGTGAGGTACCAGGTAGGGGTGTACAGCTAGGCCGGTGAGGGTAAGGGTGAGGGGTAAGGTAGGTGGAAGGGTTACAGGGTAGGGGTGAG
>NC_036858.1:3627565-3631872 GCF_002910315.2 Salvelinus sp. IW2-2015 | reverse complement strand
CCTCACCCCTACCTGTAACCTCACCCCTACCTGTAACCTCACCCCTACCCTCACCCCTACCAGTAACCTCACCCCTAGCCTCATCCCTGACACATAAAGGATGCACACCAAATCCTTACACAGACGAGGCTCGTTCCCCCCACAAGCATCCCTCTTCCCCCTACCCCTTCCCCTCTCCTTCCTGTAGAGCTCAAGGTGAGGAAGGTCTAGTGGAGAGGGGCAGCAATGAGCTGGTCCCACCCCAGCCAGGGTGCACCAGTGTGGGGACATGCTATGGAGAGAAGCCCCCTATCCTGAGTGCAAAACCCAGTCCCAGTCCTAATAACAACACACATCCCCTGGGTGTTAGCCTGGGCAGCCCTGTACAGCAGCAAGATGTGGAGATGGACCCTTGGGTGTTTTTCCCGAGCCCACCATCTCACCTGGCGTTGTCATGGTTACAGAGGCACACCTGTCCGTCTGGCCGAGGTCAGAGGTCGGTGGCTTTAGTCTCCTCCCTCAGTGACTCGCGATTGGATGGCTGCCACCGCTGCTGCTATAACTCTGCCCACTCAGGGGTCATGAACTTGATGACGTCATCACCCCAGGGGTCAGGGTTCAAGGAGGAGGGGACGATGACATCACAGAGGGAGCTGGTTGAGGTAGGGGTGCAGGCGGGGTCACCTCTTGGGTCAAAGTTGAACTTTAAGTCAAAGTCCTTCCAGAGCTCCATAAAGGATCATGGGTCGGACAGTAATCTGGGGTCTCCCCCTCGGTCCCACTCCTACATTGGCTCCAACTCTTATCTAGGTTCACAGTCTATCTTGGGGTCCCCTCCGGGGTCAAGGTTGAACCTGAGGTCATCGCTTGGCTCCCACTCCAACCTGATGTCGCCTTCTTCCAGTATGTTCCGTCTGGACAGCCCTGGAGAGGAGAGTGAGGAGGAGGTGAAGTGGGAGGAGAGCAGCTCTCCCCCGCTGGGGGAGATGGGGAGGAGGAGGTCCTGTCTGAAGGTGGGGGTACAGGAGGAGRAGAGGAGGAGTGGAGAGAGGGATCACAGCAAAAGGAGTAGTATGAAACAGGTGCAGTGGAATGAAGAGGGACTGACCTGGGATGTTTACGGAGCCTCCCTGGACCCAGAGGTGCTCAGCTCAGCCATACAGGTGTGTGTGTTAACCCTGCGTGGTTTCCTGGTTTCCGTCCCTACAGGTTGTGTTGGTGTGTGTTAACCCTGCGTGGTTTCCGTCCCTACAGGTGTGTGTGTGTTAACTCTGCGTGGTTTCCTTCCCTACATGTGTGTGTGTTGTAACCCTGTGTGGTTTCCGTCCCTTACAGGTGTGTGTGTGTGTGTTAACCTGCGTGGTTTCGTCCCTACAGGTGTGTGTGTGTTAACTGCTGGGTTTCCTCCTACAGGTGTGTGTGTTAACCCTGCGTGGGTTTCCTCCCTACAGGTGTGTGTGTGGTTAACCCTGCGTGGTTTCCTCCCTACGATGTGTGTGTGCTGTAGGTGCGTGTGTGTGTTAACCCTGCGTGGTTTCCGTCCCTACAGGTGTGTGTGTGTGTAACCCTGCGTGGTGTTGTGTGTGTCGTGTGTGTGTTAACCTGCGTGGTTTTCCGCTCCCTACAGGTTGTGTGTGTGTGTAGGTGCGTGTGTGGTGTGTGTATAACCCTTCGTGGTTTCCGTCCCTACAGGTGTGTGTGTCTAGCGTGACAGTGCGTGTGTGTGTGTTAACCCTGCGTGGTTTTCCGTCCCTACAGGTGTGTGTGTGTAGGTGCGGTTTGTGTGTGTTAACCCTGCGTGGTTTCCGTCCCTACAGTGTGTGTGTGGTTAACCTGCGTGGTTTCTCCCTACAGGTGTGTGGTCGTGTTAACCCTGTGTGGTTTCCGTCCCTACAGCGTGGTGTGTGTGTGTGTTAACCCTGCGTGGTTTCCGTCCCATCAGGGTGTGTGTGTTGTAACACCTGCGTGGTTTCCTCCCTACAGTGTGTGTGTGTTACCCTGGTGTGTTTCTCCCTACAGGTGTGTGTGTGTGTTAACCTGCGTGGTTTCCGTCCCTACAGGTTGTGTGTGTGTTAACCCTGCGTGGTTTTCCATCCTACAGGTGTGTGGTGTTAACCCTGCGTGTTCCTCCCTACAGGTGTGTGTGTGTTAACCCTGCGTGGTTCCCTCCTACAGGTGTGCCTAAGTGTTGTAGAGCTGCTGTGTTGTGTGTGTAACCCTGCGTGGTTTCCGTCCTAAGGTGTGTGTGTTGTTAGGTGGTGTGATGTGTTGTGTGTGTGTTAATCCTGCGTGTTTTCGTCCCTACAGGGTGTGTGTGTTGTAGGTGCGTGTGTGTGTGTGTTAACCCTTCGTGGTTTCCGTCCCTACAGGTGTGTGTGTGTAGGTGCGTGTGTGTGTGTGTTAACCCTTCGTGGTTTCCGTCCCTACAGGTGTGTGTGTGTGTAGGTGCGTGCGTGTGTGTGTTAACCTGCTGGTTTCCGTCCCTACAGGTGTGTTGTGTGTAGGTGTGTGTGTGTTAACCCTGCGTGGTTTCCGTCCCTACAGGTGGTGTGTGTTAGGTGCGGTGTGTTAACCCTGCGTGGTTTCCGTCCTACAGGGTGTGTGTGTAGGTGCGCCTGTGTGTGTGGTGTGTTAACCCTGTGTGGTTTCCTCCCTACAGTGTGTTGTTGTAGTGCGTGTGTGTTAACCTGCGTGGTTTCGTCCCTACAGGTGTGTGTGTGTAGCTTGACTATTCAGGTGATGTTTCTATATGTAAATTTTTTTCTCCAATCTATCTTATTGTGTCTTCCAGAAACACCTACAACTCCTGACCAGGACGACAGCACAAACGCAGAAACCACTTCCAAGACCAATCCCAAGTCAAGGGTAAGATCATGTCTAAGACCAAGACCCCTCCCATGGAAACCGCTACCACGTCAACCCCTGTCACAAACAAAAGAAAGGCCACTTTCATGGCAACTTCCCCAATGGCAACCCTTGTCACCACCTTATCGATTAATACCATGGTGACTGCTGCATAGAGACTGAGACTGACACTAAAGGAGAGGGAGAGGGGAGATAGAAAGCGAGGAGAGCTAGAGAGAGAAGGAGATGTACAGAGAGAAGCAGAGGGGAAAATAAGGAGGAGAGGAGAGGTAAAGAGAGGAGAGAGGAGGGGAGAAGTACAGAGGAGGAGGGGACACCGGTGCTGTCTCGTAAGTCGTCGTCCCGTGAGAGTGGGCGCGCAGAAAGAAGAGTGGAGGAGTGATGAGTCACTAAAGCGATGCCTTCGCTCCTCAAACCCCAATGACTAACACTGGAAGCACACCCAGAGGTGGACATTCTCCCATTATAAGACTAACCGATGACTGTATAGGACTAACACAGGGGGTGGTGGGGTTCAGTCTAAAAGGGAAAAGAGTCATCGTATAGCCCTAACACTGGAGTCCATCTGTATAGCCCCAACACTGGACTCCATCTGTATTGCCCAACACTGAGTCCATCTGATTGCCCAACACTGGAGTCCATATGTATTGCCCTAACACTGGAGTCCATCTGTATTGCCCCAACATGGACTCACTGTATTGCCCTAACACTGGAATCCATCTGTATGCCCTAACACTGGAGTGCATGTATTGCCCCAACACTGGAATCCTTGTATTGCCCTAACACTGGAGTCCATCTGTATTGCCCCAACACTGACTCCATCTCTTATTACCCTAACTGAGTCATCGATTGCCTAACATGCATCTTATGCCCTAACACTGAGTCCATCTGTATTGCCCTAACACTGGATCCATCTGTTATGTCCCAACACGGATCCCCCAAAATCTGCTATTGCCCATAACACTGGAGTCCATCTGTATTGCCCTAACACTGGAGTCCATCTGTATTGCCCTAACCACTGGAGTCCATCTGTATTGCCCTAACACTGGACTCCATCTGTATTGCCTAACACTGGACTCCATCTGTATTGCCCTAACACTGGACTCCATCTGTATTGCCCTAACACTGGCATCCATCTGTATGCCCTAACACTGGACTCCATCTGTATTGCCCTAACACTGGACTCCATCGTATTGCCCTAACACTGGACTCATCTTTATTGCCCTAACACTGGACTCCATCTTGTATTGCCCTAACACTGGACTCCATCTTATTGCCCTAACATGGAACTCCATCTTTATTGCCCTAACACTGGACTCCATCTGTATTGCCCCAACACTGGACTCCATCTTTATGCCCTAACACTGGACTCATCTGTATTGCCCTACACTGGACTCCATCTTTATTGCCTAACACTGGACTCCAATCTTTATTCCCTAACACTGGACTCATCTTGTAAAACT
>NC_036858.1:3602649-3623177 GCF_002910315.2 Salvelinus sp. IW2-2015 | reverse complement strand
CTGGACTCCATCTGTATAAACCTGGACTCCATCTGTATAAACCTGGACTCCATCTGTATAAACCTAACACTGGTCTCCATCTGTATAAACCTGGACTCCGTACTGATGTAGTGTAGTTTTTAGCTACTTCATATTTTTGTTGTTACCTCAAACAAACTGTATTTCTGTTGGTATTCAAATGTATCTGCCAGTAGGGAAAACAAGTTTGGGCTTTTTAATAGAAGAGATACTACTTGGGTTCAGGGCTGCAATAACATAAAGGTCCAGGATTCCTTGACGTCAATATGTGTTTTTATTTATCAGTTACTGCCTAACTGCAGGGTATTACAATACGTGTGGGAATGTGAATGTATGGATGCTATGGTTGATTGTAAAGAATCTACAATGGAAGAAAAAAAACTATGTCATGTATTAAATAATCCGGTCAAAACATAACTATTGTCACTTTCATATGTATTCTCTGCACTATACATATACAGTACACTCCCTCACCCTCTCAAAATAAACACACAGGTACTCACAGAGTGTGTGTAAACTTGGTGAACCATGGTGGTGAGTGAGTCTATACTATATATGTTCRGTTCATTCAGGCCCTGTGTAGTGMCACTGTTCAGATGAGCAGGCACATTCCCTGTCTTTCACCGTAGTAAAGGCCTGAAACCTTACCTCGCTAGCTGCTTCTACTGTTGTCATGTCTCACTGTTCACGAACAAACACGGTAGTTGTATGTATCATGTAGAGTAACAAAGCTCTCACTCCCTCTCTCTCTCTTTTTACATCATGCCCCCTGTGGGATGAAAGTGGTACAGTCTTGGGCCTAGTTGCAGGCCGTACTTATATAGGATGACTTCATCCATCCACAGCCCTAGGGAGGTTTGRATGAATTTAATGTAATGTATTTCCAATGAAGTGGTTTTGTATTTTATTGGATAGGTTACAGAGGTTAACTGGTGACAATTTATAGTTAAGTAAATGTTTAGATAAATAAAAGTAAGCCTTGTGAGGGAKGTTATTTAAGCAATAAGGCCCGGGGAGGTGTAGTACATGGCCAATATACCACGGCTAAGGGGTGTTCTTAGGCACAATRCAACGCRGAGTTATAAACTGGTTACCAACGTCATTAAAGCAGTAAAAATAAGTGTTTTGYCATACCCATTGTATASGGTCTGATATATCATGGCTGTCAGCCAATCAGCATTCAGGGCTCAAACCACCAAGTTTATAATTACAAGTAATGGGGTGTAATAGCTTGTAGGCATGAATGGGTAGAGTGATGATTTGATCAATTGTGTGTGTGTTTATGGGGGTAGGGGGTGGGGTTTGGGGGGGGTACAGGTAAGGTCATCTAGAGGTCACCGGGTCAGGTGACAGAGGATCAGGAGGTGGACTGATGGGGTGAGTGGCGAGTACAGCTGTGTTTGACCTACATGTTTGTCCTATGTCTGCGGCCAAGGGAGCGTGTTGTGCCTGTGTGTATGTATTCATGCATGCGCATGTATGAATGTGTGCGTGTGTGTTGAAAGTGCTGATGGGCCTCCCAGAAGCCCCTGGCTGCAGGAGAACAATCCAACGCTGGTGCTTTGTGGTCCTTTTTGTCCTTGGGGGAAGGGGGGGGGGGGGGAGTGTGTGCGCATATTAGTTTGTTTATGAGTGTGTGTATGTGTATATGACTGAGTTTGTCCAGTGCTGTATAAATAGTGAGCTGTGGGCACGAGGCAGTGATTCTGCTGAAGATGGTTGATGTTCCTGGACCTCCGCTCATATCTCTGCTGCTGCTGTTGAGTGTGTCGGCTCTGCCTGCCGCCGCATACACCCTGACCCCCGGCAGACTGCCCCAGGCCCAGCACAAAGTCCTGCAACTAGGTGAGCCAGAAACACACAGTCATCTTAACTACACCTCTCTCTCATTTATTCAGTGTGATCTCAACCCTTCCTACTTGGGCCAATAACTAAAACAAAGTCAAATATAAAAATATATAATTCTAATTGTTCTGACCTGTGACAGTCACAAAGGCTGTGTTTACACAAGCAGCCCAAATATCAGCAAAAGAGCGGATCTGATTGGTCAATAGACCAATTAGTGGAAAAAGTATCAGAATTGGGGTGCCTGTGTAAACGCAGCCATAGTCTCTGATCTCTTATATTCTTGAACCGGCCCACAGACTTTGACATGGCTGATCAAGGATCAGTATTAGTCTGACTGTACTGACAGTTCATGTGTATTTTGTCTCCTATAGACTGGCCTAAGGACTGTGGCATGGCACACTACAAACCCAACATGGCTGAACGGATCGTCTCTGGCAACGAGGCCAGACCTCACTCCTGGCCATGGCAGGTCTCCCTACAGGTAATCAATCAACAAATCAAACCAATAAACATACTTCTACCTGCTAACTTAGGGCATCTCATTTGTACTTAGAGACGAAGTGAAACTTTGACTTAAAAGTAACTGTCCATAATTTAACTTGTTTCCAAATAATGTTATTGACTAGTCGGATACTCGTATAAAACCCCCCCACCTCAAACAGAAGTTTCAAAAATGCTAGCTATTTCCTCTTAGAAAACAGGTAGTTTGGCTCCTGGATGCTGATTGGCTGGATGCTGACCACAAACCCCCGAGGAGTCTTCTTGCTATTATAAACTTTTTACCAACCCAATTAGAGCAGTAAAAATAAATGTTTGGTCATACCCGTGCTACACGGTCTGATATACCACTGCTGTCAGCTAATCAGCATTCAGGGCTTGAACCACCCAGTTTACATAAACTGTGTATTTTGATCCCTGAATGCTGATAGGCTGACAGCCTTGGTATATCAGACCGTATAGCACGGGTATGACAAAACATTTATTTGTACTGCCCTAATTACATTGGTAACCAGTTTATAATAGCAATAAGGCACCTTGGGGGTTTGTGATATATGACCAATATACCACGGCTATGGGCTTTATCCAGGCACTCCCCATTGCGTCGTGAGTAAGAACACACTCACTTGGGTCTTATTGCTTAAATATACCACGGGTATAATGCAAAATGACTTGTTTACTGTTATATTTACGCTGGTAACTGGTTTATAAAAGCAATAAGGAACTACACCTCCTCGGGCCTTATTGCTTAAATAGAACATGATGTCATGTTGGCTCATTGGCTGAGCTGACCAATCAGCGGTCTACTCGCATGAATATTTTTAATGACCGGTATATGCCCACACCATTCTGTTGTCGGGGTACGCCCACACCATTCTGTTGTCGGGGTACGCCCACACCATTCTGTTGTCGGGGTACGCCCACACCATTCCAACACAGAAAGGCTGCTTTTTTAAAATACTTAATTGCCATTTTTTGGAAGGAAAAATATTTCACTCATATTGTAATTAAATGCAGGTTATATTTCATAGAAATCTGGAAACACTGAACAGTTACTTGTAGAGGAAGGTCTTGCTTGTGGGTTAATGGTACCTGTGTGTCTCAGGTTCGTCCCAGAGGCAGTAAGCACTACATCCACGTCTGTGGCGGAACACTCATCCACAAGAACTGGGTCCTCACCGCTGCCCACTGCTTCCAGAAGTAAGACCAGTTAGACAGTAGACACACACGGACTCCCTAAGTAAGATGAGCCATTTCAATAATGTTGTGTGCTACCACTCCTAAACCTGAGCTAGAAATAACCCCTAGGAGTGCTCTAGTCTCTAACCCCTACACTAAAACTCAGTTAAGACTAGAGTCAAAACATCTTCAGAAAACGTCAACGACTAGTAGACTACTAGATTACCTGTGTGGATTGTGACAGYTTCAGTCTGAACCCTGTGTGAACTCAGTTACCCACCATGCTGTGTGTCTCAGGGGTAAAGCCGAGGATGCTGGGAGTTGGAGGATCGTCCTGGGGAAGCATCGGCTGAAACGTTCCGAGACGCCCGAGAGGACTATCCCGGTGAAGAGGATCTACCGTCACGAGCACTTCCGTTACCCCACACACAGCGAGCTGGACTATGACATYGCCCTGGTCAAGGCTGCCACCGACATCGTGCCCAACAACCATATACGCTACGCATGCCTGCCGCGCAAACAGATCAACCTGAAGCCTGGACAATACTGCTGGGTGACCGGCTGGGGAGACACTCGGGGTAAGGTGGGATGAGAGGGGGAGGCACAAGGGTTGAGGTGGGAGGCTGGAGGGAGACTATAACCACTTATGTGAGAACTAAGACTGAGGAYAAGAGAGCATCGACCAGGGTTGTGTTCAGTAGTAACAAGAATGTTACTCAAAGGTAATCCTGTGGTGTATCCCTGTCTGTGTATCAGGTGGGAAGGAGAACGTGTCTCTGGCTGAGGCTCTGAACCAGGCCCGTCTGCCCATCATCGACTTCAAGACCTGCCGTCAGAAGAAGTTCTGGGGAGACCGCGTCCGGGACTCCATGATCTGTGCCGGCTTCAGAGATACAGAAGGACCACCTGCTGCCTGCCAGGTAGAAAGGGACGGAGGAGAGAGCAAGGGAGAGCAGGAGGGAGATGGGGACAGAGAGGGAGGGAGCAAGGGAGAGAAGGGAGAGACAGAGGCAGGAATGGGAAAGAAAAGAGAGGAAGAAATACATACTTGTACTTTGTATTAACATCGTAATGTGATCTAACAATGTCTCTACCCCCTCTCCTCTCAGGGTGACTCAGGGGGTCCTCTGCTGTGTCAGCTGGGGCGTGACAGGTGGGAGGTGCACGGTGTGGTGAGCTTCGGCCCCATCGGCTGCACTGTGGAGAACAAGCCCAGCGTGTTCACCCGCACCGCCAACTACATCCCCTGGATCGAGGCTACCCGCATCAGAGACTTCTTCCTGCACTAGACCACACACACACACAGAACCTTACAACCCTTCTGCACCCATCAAACTACAGCAGTGTTTTTKGGGGAGAGATAGCATATTGCAGTTTGTTTCGTAATCACACCCATGTCAATGATTCAGTGTTGTTCCATGTCCATAACCTATCAATTTTGTCTTGAGCATTCTGTTCTGCTAAATGTAACATTCAGAATCATGTTATCCTATTTTAAATGGTGCAATATTTGCATGGCATTTATGACACCTTGACCCCCACCCTGTCCCCAACCACTGCTCCACTTCCTGGTTGTACTCTTTCCTGACTACATTTCCCACCATGCACCCAATAAAGTTAGCAGAAAAAGCAGAACATTGTGAAGCTCTTCTTTCTGGTGTAGAACACTATGGTTATTAGTTTAGCTTACTGACCGATAGTGTAGCTGAGTTTGTGGCAGGTGAATTCAAACCCAGTCAGTCACAATGGCACCCCCCCCCCCACACAGGCTTTCACCGTGTAAACAGCATGAGCACAACTGACAAAGACCCAGGGCAACACATTCGTATTTCCATTGTTTGTTGTATTGTTCTTACAGTGGGATTAACAGGCAAGGCGACACAGATAATATACACACTTCCAGTACTGTTTGGAGGTAACTTTTTAAACAGGCCAGCATCAAGCCCAACTAACAGGAAAATAGTACTCACTATGAACAGCTGCATTAGAACAGTACTGATGGTAAGGCCTTGGTAGGGTGTGTGTKGGGAAAGTTTCTCATTGCTCTTCAGTTTGAAGAGAAGAGTCTTGTGGTTCGTATCTGAAGGACTACAACCAACATCAAGAGACAGGACTACAATCATGGTTTCCAGCAGCTTTCTGATCAGGTCTAAGACCAGTGTGGCAGAGGTTGTTCAATGAACCAGTGTTAGATGATGAATAACCTTGCCTGAGAAGACTTGCTCTCTGTACTAACCACTAGGCTTTACAATAGGGAGSTAATAGTCTTTACATGTTAAAGGGCAATTCCACCACTTTTCAACCTCCTATCCATCATCAAAACAATGTATACATATGTGAAAACAGTGTTTCTAGGATCTGTGGTTTAAAAGAATGTCCTAAAAAAACTGACATCACAGGGTAAGATTAAAACCTRCAACGAGTTTCTGGCCCAAGGYAGGGTWTGTTCCTGCTCCCCACGTCACTGCAAATCTCAGTGTTTAAAAATCACTTTTGATGTTATCAGGTAGAACTTTTTAAACTTCACATTTCTTTTCTACAAAATGTAGAAATGCACCGTTTTCACAAAACGTTGACACGTATTGTGTTGGAGAAAATGAAAATTAGGTTGAAAAGTGGAGGAGTTGCCCTTTAAATACCTAGTCGGTAACACCAGCAGAGGTCTTCAAATATATCCATCATTCCTTCACCCCTTCTCGATGTAATCACTGATCRGACATTTTATTTTTTACATTTAACCTTTATTTAACTAGGTAAGTCCGTTAAGAACAAATTCGTATTTACAATGATGGCCTACCCCGGGCCAAACCTGGACGACACTGGGCCAATTGTGCGCCGCCCTATGRGAYTCCCAATCACGGCCRGMTGTGATACAGCCTGGATTCAAACCAGGGACTGTAGTGACGCCTCTTGCCTTACACCACTGCGCCACTCGGGAGAGCWTGACTAGATAGGTGTAAACAGATCTCCATTGCATTGTTTCCATCGCTCCAGTCATGTCAGATCAGTGACTACTTCACAGGGAGGGAGGAGGCATGTGAAAAGTATTACAACAGGGCCCCAGTCTCCCTCTGCTTACTAAATACTCTTAACWTGTCTCTCTCTCTCTCTTTCTTCCCGGCTACTAGACTCAGCATTCAATAATATAACAAAAGATACATTTCTAAAAACAGTTCCCAATACAATAACACATGAACCCCTTGGAAATAGCTTTTCAGATSTATGGGGGGTGAGAGGGGAGGTACCCCAAAGGGACTGGGCTCTGTCACCGGGTGGGCGGGGCAGCAGGGGCAGTTGTGTGTAGACAGAGGGATGTTTCTCGGAGGTMATTTTGTCCATGGTTTAACGACATCTCAGTCCTTCCTCCAATATCCCAGAACCGCTTCAAAAAATTATAATAATAAAAATTTTAAAAAATCAGGAAGTGAACAGGGGGATAGGCTGTTGATATTTGTGGGAGGGGTTTGACTACTGGCACCCTATTCCCTGAGGATCTGGAGGGAGGGAAGAGGGTGCCATTTTGGAATAAACCAAATAGACAGGGACGTGTTCAGTAGACACTTGAAGAGGAGCCGCCTCTGATATGGTCCCAGTTGCTGTAGAGAGCGTAGGCACCGGACAAGGCTAACCCCGCCAGACCACCACGCGCCACTCCCTTCAGCCCTCCTGAAACACAACACACACACACACACAATAAGATGAGTGAGACAGACCATGGTGTTTACACAGCTCCTTGACTAATCACAGACAGGGCACACACACACACACCTACCTGTGGATTTGAAGAGCATGCCTGTGAGAGTCCCAGCAGCCACAGTGTTGATATCATCCTCTGCTCCTCTAGCCTTCTCTATGGCAACGCCAAATACACTGTACAACAATGCTGCACACACACACACACACACACACACACACACACACACACACAAAATGGTTAATACAACAATACTAAGGACAGAAGACCCTGACACCTGGTTAGCATGGTGATGAAGAAGAGATGAGGAGAGAGGAAGATGTGAGTACTCACCAACAGAGCCCAGTGTGTTGGCCCACGATGCACCTTGTCTGGTCACCATGTTGAGAATCCTGCGGTCAAGGTCAGAGGTCAGATAAGCGAGCCAATCAGAGAGCAGTATATAGAGCACCATACAATATAGCATTTCTATTAGCATGACTAAGACCCGCCTCCAACGTGATAACAMTAAAGCCACATACTACTGGAAGAACATAGTGGTGCTTACTGGACGTTGCGAGGTTTAGTCCAGCCCATTTCTCTTGTATCCTTCAACCCCATCCTCAGACCATTCACTGTCCCAAACGCAGCTCCTAGAGATGGAGAGAATCAGATACAAGCAGAACCAGCAGACAACATAACTTAATCTGGGAGAGGGGGAGTGAAAGGGACAGAGAGAAGAGATGAGAGAGGGAGAGAGAGAAACTGAGGGAGGAAGGAAGGGAGAGAGGGAGTATGCCTCTCACCTGTGATGCAGCAGCCCCCAATGGTGAAGAAGGCCAGTTCAAACCTCCCTCTGGTTTTGCTGGCCCCTGTGGGCAGAATGAACTCATCKGTGTCCTGGAACACACACAGGTTAACATCTTATCTTAGTCGACATGTTATTGGGAATGTCACAAATCAATTCTACATTTATTGATTGAGGTCAAATGTATACTACTARCTAACTAGAATATTTTACCTGTACGAGGTAGCGGGGGTCGACATTGAGATAAGGTGACAGRGGGCTCATTCCAGTCACTGTGTAGAAAATTGGACAATTCAACAGTTGTCATGTTCAACATAAACCTTAACCACCTCTGTGATGTCAACTTGTCTAGCTAACGCTAGTTAGCATGCTAGCTAGGTACATGCATAAATTGGCAGGGGCACTTACATGGGACACCGGCGAGTTCTGTGTTGGAGTATTCGCTGCCGCCAAAGAGACTCCCGAAGCCACCTTTCCCTCCCGATCCGGGGGCATTGTTGTCCATGTCTGGGGAAGATCTGGAAACACACCCGGCAAATGCTTCGGATTGGAGATGCTGGTTGCGTGAGCTAGCTAGCTAGCCTAGCAGACCAAACGGTATAATGCAAGCCAAGAGACCGACAGTTCTCGTTGGAAAAGCTATATAGCGATATTTCCTGGTATCTACAACGCAGTAATATGTTTACGTTTCAATGGGTTTGTACACTGTCTTACTGTAAGTAGTCAGGTATTGAACTGATCTGCTTTTTGTAATGGATGGTTGGGTTCGCCTTTTCATCATGCTTCTCTGACCTCCACGCTCTGCCGTAAAGCGACCACACAGGTGATTACGTAAAAAAACGTAAACACAGCATTGAGGTCAATAACTAAACGTAAAACGGGTGAAATAAAGCAATTATTGCATTTGATACGGGGCTATAAACATATCGAAATAYATTTSAGATGACTGAAGTGACAAAAGCCATACATTCAGATGTAAATGAAGCGTAAAGGGTCCGATAATCTTTGCGACAKTTCATGACATCACAGGGTCAGTTAAAGTACTAATATATTGCGCTAGATGGAAGCAAAGTAACATTAAATCGCTCAACGCCAGTTCGTCTGTAACCGAAAGACCAGACCCCAAAGAGTATAATAACTAACTCCTTTCATCTTCCCTTTAATTCCCATTTCATCTGTGACCAGACTATGGAGACCACCAGTACTCTCTTTGATGAGACTTTAATGTGTGTTAGGTCTTTGTTCACTCTAAATTTGTTTTGCTTTGCATAGACCACCCACACACACAAATGTTTTGGCTTGCGCCCTCCTTAGGTGTGTAGGCCTGGCCTACACAGTCCAGCCATCTGTTGCGGGTCAGAGGGATACTGAATACATTTATTGTGATTAAAAAAAAAAACACAAATAACAAAAAACTCTTATTTAGATGCAGCCACTGTAGCTGCCTTGTGTTATTGTGTTCAGCCCAGTCCAAGTGAGCGATGAAGATTGTCATTGTTGCTGTGTGTGTGTGTGTGTGTGTGTGTGTGTGTGTGTGTGTGGTGTGTGTGTGTGTGTTGTGTGTGTGTGTGTTGTGTGTGTGTGTGTGTGTGTGTGTGTGTGTGTGGTGTGTGTGTGTGTTGTGTGTGTGTGGTGTGTGTGTGTTCAAGCTGCCGTGGGCACAGTCTGTGAGTAACTGTTGTCTCCGAATGGGAGATATGTGAACCCGCTGGCCTCATACAATACCCTATTCAGTCTCACGCGCACGCATGCACACACGCACAMACACATACGGACTGGCCAAGAGGCTAGCTCATCCTCAGCCAATCACCAGGAGGGAGGAGGGGGCACAGCCCAAAAAATTGTGTATGTGAGAAAAATAGCTGTGATGTCATCTTTAATCTTCTTCTTCTTCTCTATCCCACATGCACACTTGTTACTAGATCTCTCTCTCTCTCGATCTTAGCTATCTCCACCCTCTCTTTTTTCTCTCAGCTGAACTAAAGCTGAACTAAACCAGTACAGAAAGGGGCCTCAACAGGACCCTTGTGTGTGTGCTTGCTGTCACAGAGACAAGAAGTGAACATTGTGGCTCTTTAAACAGGCTCAGTGCAGTGTTTTACAATTTTATTTGATATAGCCTTTATATATCCAGGTTAGTCTCATTGAGATCAAATCTATTTTTCAAGTGAGACCTGGTCCTAACAAGACAGGGGGGGACCATGTTTCAGACAAATATCAGGCATAGACACACCGTTAACAACATTTATACGTTACAATTACAGAAACATTCAAACGTCGTAGATAAAAATCAACCATATGTAACACCGCATGAAGCCCTAATGACAATCACATTCCTCAGTAACATGTGAGTCAAGYAAACTTTTAAACTCCTCCAAGGAAACAAGATTCTGGTGTTTCAAGCTATGGTCTGGTAGTAGGTGCCAGGCACATYGTTTTGTGTCAGGAACTGCAACACTGCTACACTGCTGGATTGTTCACGCTCAACAGTTTCCTATGTGTAGTGTCACCCACCCAAAGGACATCAAGCCAACTTGACAACTGTGGGAAGATTTGGAGTCAACATGGGCCAGTATCCCTGTGGAACGCTTTCCACACCTTGTAGATTCCATGCCCTGACAAATTGAGGCTGTTCTGAGAGCAAMAGTGTGGGGGTGGGGGGTGGGRGGGTGCAACCCAATGTTAGGAAGGGGTTCTTAATGTTTGTATATTCAGTGTAGATCATAGTATACCAATATTTAAGCCTACGTGGAGTCAAAGAAGACCAGCCAACAGCACTATAGAGATCATAGTGATGCATGCTACACAGAATCAAGTGTCTTCAGGGTAGAACTTGAGGTTTGCATGTAAATAACATYACTGTAGTCCAACACAGACAGGAATGTACACCGTATCAGCGCTTTTCTGGCTCCAAAGAAAAACAAACCTTATGAAGGTAATAATAACCTATTCTCAATTTTTTTAAACTTTTAACACTTTTTCTCCCCAATTTCGGGATATCCAAATGGTAGTTACAGTCTTGTCCCATCGCTGCAACTCCCCTATGGACTCGGGAAAGGCGAAGGTCGAGAACCATGCGTCCTCCGAAACACGACCCTGCCAAGCCGCACTGCTTCTTGACACTGCTCGCTTAAGCCGGAAGCCAGCCGCACCAATGTGTCGGAGGAAACACCGTCCAGCTGGCGACCCAGGTCAGCTTACAGGCGCCCGGTCCTCCACAAGGAGTCGCTAGAGCGTGAAGGGACAAGGAAATCCTGGCCGGCCAAACACTCCCCTAACCCGAACGACGCTGGGCCAATTGTGTGCCGCCTCATGGGTCTCGGCAGGCTGTTACACAGCCTGGGAAGGAACCTGGGTCTGTAGTGACGCCTTAGACCGCCGCGCCACTCGGGAGGCCCAACTTGAGTTTCTTTACCAGCTTCTCAACATGATTAGTGAAGCTCAGCTTCTCATTCACTCAAACTCCTAGATATTTGTACGTTTTGACTTGCTATATGAATTTCCTTTCAAGGTAGCGATGACATGGTTATCCGAGTATTTGAAGCTGTGGGCTAGTATTGTCTGTAGGCTAGATTAGACAGAGAGGAGAGGAGCTTACCACATGGTCTGGCGATGGTCTGAGAGATCCTGGCAGTGGTGTTAAGTACTTAAGAAAAAATGATTTTACTATTTATATTTATGAAAASTTTTACTTCACTACATTCGTTAAGAATTTTTTTTACATTTTCCCTGACACCCAAGAGTACTYGTTACATTTGGAATGCTTAGCAGGACAGGRAAATGGTCCAATTCACACACTTGTCAAGAGAATATCCCTGGTCATCTCAWCTGCCTCGGATCGGGCTGACTAACTCAACACAAATGCATCGTTTGTAAATTATGTCTGAGTGTAGGTGTGCCCCTGGCTATCCAGGTTTGCTTAATATAAGGAATTTGAATCGTTTTATACTTTTAATTTTGATACCCAAGTATATTTTAGCAATTACATTTACTTTTGATACTTAAGTATATTTAAAACAAAATACTTAAGACTTTTACTCAAGTAGTATTTTACTGGGTTACTTTCACTTGAGTAATTTTCTGTAAAGGAACTTTTTCCATCACTGGATCCTGGACTGAACATCATAAAACTAGACAAAACAGGAACAGCCAAAATCGAGAGCACACACACACACACACACACACACAGTGTTCTAGATGTTTCTGACAGGTGCATCTGCCTCAAACCCCAAATGGGAGAATGACGCAGTAGGAAAAGGGAGCATATGGGGAAAGGCAAACCTTTATCTTCTCTTCCTTGGCATTTCTTCTTCTCCCTCGCACTCATTCTCAATCTTTCTCTTTTAGCCCACTCTCCTTCCATAGGAATGTCATATTGATGTTCTTGCTCCCACACTCTAGTCTAGCGGGTTGCCAGATCATACTCCTTCTCCCCCAACAGCTGCAGGGGCAGTATCCGGAACACAGGCCCAGAGCCAAGCCTGGGGCTCAATTACCTCAATTACACCCAGAGAGGGTGCAGGAAGGGCAGGGAGAGAACAACCCACTGACAGCCCTGTCAAATAAATATTTTATAGGTCTATATACCGTATGTGTACTCGGGTGCAGTCTTCGAGAGAAAGAATGTACAGCAGTTAAAATATGACACATGGCTGTAATTAACCGTGGAATGAGAGAGATACTATACGTTAGGGAGAGCCACAGTGTTCCAGTATAGTTCGCTCAGCAGATGTGTTTGCATGTTTGTGTGTGGGTAGGTAGGTAGGTAGGTGTGAGTGAGTGAGGTTAGGTTGCACAATCGATTTGCTTCAGATTGCCCATCATCTTGGAATCTCCTTTTTRAAATCTGTCTAGCTGTTTGAGTGGGAGAGAGCCAGAGAGATGAGGGGGAAGGGGGAACAAGTATGTCTAGCGTACTTTCTTTCTAAAGTATATAAGTGTATTCCAATGGTATCTGCAGTGTGTCTAAGATTAGTACGCAGAAAGGAAGCTCTGAGGAAACTTTAGATGCTACAGAGAAAAAGTGACAAAGTTTGTTAGTTTTTTTAAACTACCAGTTTAATAATATGTTATCGTTTTCCAGTACAAAGAGTTATTTTTTTAACCAGCTTTTAAAAAGTTAAACATTAACAACACTTTTTAATTATCTGATTCACACAGTATATATTTGAAAAGAAACCAAAGCAGAGACAGATATGAGTAAAGAGGTTAAAAGTACAGGACTGGTCAGTTAGTACAAAGAGTAGATTAATATTCAGTACTACAGAGTTAATCCTCCTTTACATACAGAAGTTACAGAAGGTAAGCAACACTGAGATTAACTTGAAAAACAAGAATCTTCCAGAAAATGTGAAGGTTTTCAGTATATCAGGACTTTAAAAACACTCCGGACACTTTGTGAATGGCACATTGGTTGGAGGCAATATTATCTCTTAAACTGAATGAAAAAATATATTCATAGTAAGGCATACTGTTCTTATCTGAAAACATAATTTAATGTTATTTCTCACATAAAAAATATAATATAAAATTGCATTATAAAACAGATGTTACAGATGTTATACATGTACAGTATTGTCCATGTTTTGTCTTGAAGGAGACGGTTTGTGTGGAGTAAACACAACCGCTTGGCAAGAGGCTAGTTAGATGGGGTCCAAATAGTAAACACAAGCACACACACACACACACCACACACACACACACACACACACACACAACACACACACACACACACACACACCACACACACACCAACACACACACACACACACACATCTAATAACACAACACTATACGACGAGGAGCGTGTTCTCAAAGGCAGACACACACACACAAATACATAAACATCACTCCCCAAAATAAAATAAACACACAACATTAATACTGTGTTGAGAAGGTCCTACTGCACGAACGGAAGGAACAGACCCTTTGGCACTTCACTCTAAACCCAGAAGACGTGTGGGTTTATGTTAAACCACAACATTGAGATGGTTTCTGTAAAATACACCACATCTCTTTCACTGTGTTGATAGAAAAGATGGCGTCAGGTTATTCCTCTTTCATGGAGATTAGAAAGCCTTCATAAAAAGGCTGGTCTGTAACAGATCTATTTAAATAACTAAAAGGCACTTTGTTCTCCGCATTTCTATAATACTGTAACGTTGTGGTTGAGACTATACCTGGAGAGCTTAGATCTTACACATTAGATAGGCTCAGCTCACTGTAGAAAGGCAGGCATGGTGCAACAGTCGAGACTCTAGTCTTAGAGAGGACATCGTGTGAAACTGGTGTGACCTGGTAAACCCGATCTAAGTAACGTTTTGTGTGACAGTGACGTTTTGAGAACAGGGACAGTCAGACTAGTGGGGGTGGAGGGTCAGTGTGCTCGACAAGTATAATTATGATCATACATATGACTGTTATTATATGGATTATTGAATTATTATAATATTATAGCTCCACATTGACTCAGTGCAGGGCAAGGAATAGAGMCAGGTTATCTGACCAGTGCAGATTGGGGAGATTTGGTTAAAGGGGGTTGTGGTTGGGTGGTTTGGCTGTGGGGTTTCCTATAAAAGTGGCACATGGCTTGATAGTGTAGTGTTTGGGTGGGTGTGGCTGGTGACTGGGTCCTGATTGGGTCCTGAAGGGTCGTTACCATGGCCGCTGGTCTCTGGTTGGTTAGGCAGAGGTGACTCTGGGGGAGGGGCGTGGCTGCTGTCCAGAGCATGGCAACGAGCGAGGCACGGGCGGAGACGGGTGGGTCATCAGTGGGCAGAGGTCAGGGGTTAGTTGCCGTGGCAGCTGGGGGGGGGGGGGGGGGTTAGGGACAGACGGACATACACACAGAAATGAGAACATAAAAAAGACACACAGAAAAAGATAGAAAGAGATTAGTGTCAGCTAGTGGTGTCAAGATGACCACATGAAAGATCTACTCCAGTCACACAAACACAAACCACACACACCTTCATAAACACTACATTGACAGTTACAAGTCAGTAGCCGCAGGTTGACATAAGGTCTGGCATCTGCATTAAGTGAGTGACACGATGTGAGATGCCAACCAGTGACTGCTGACATAGGCACTTATAAATGCTTATGTACTGCTAATGAAGGCATTGTAAAAGAGCCTTTGTAGAAGGTTTGAACACTGTTACAGTGAGGCTAGCTGCATTACAGACTGAGAAACCATGGAGAGAGCAGAGGGTATGGTTTCTTGTGAGTGTCAATGACGTCTAAAGCTGCTCTGACTAACCCAGTGTGTTTCTCAACCCAGTCGACTTGTGTGGACCACAAGTTGTCTCACATAATCTAGTCCTAATCATCAATGCCTTGATGGACCTGTTGATCTGATCAGACATGTGAAATGACCACTAGGTCCTAGAGGTTGGGTTCAGCAGTGGTTAGCAGTAGTCACGGTGTAACGTTATGGTGTCTTCACAGAAAAGACCAAATGCAATGATGACCAATTAATTGATTAAAAATGATCTGGTGATGATTTCCAGACTGCTGTTAAGCATTAGAGAAGAAACGAGGCCTGCAGTTAACAGAGAGCCATGACATGTTAAGAGATGTGGTTTTTAGAAGGAATTAAGAACAGATATTTTTAACAGATATTTTCAAATTATAATAATTTACATTGGTTTTCAGATTATTATATATATATATTTTTTTAAAATCTCAATCTTTGGTTCTCTATGCACACCAGTTAAACTATAGCTGACACACAGCAAGGCAAGTCCTACTGTTACCAAAGTGACACCAAGAAAACACCAACATCACTTTAACACACAAAGTCATACCGAAACAACCYTTGAACCGCTTGCTTCATAAATATGAATTAGAGCTTCAAGTCTAAACTCTAAAGAAAACATCCATTTATTTTTGGAAAGCACATGAGCAAAAATGACAATTATCTAAAAAGAACAGGCTACGCATAATGAGATGACAACGGAATGTCAATCTAAATTCTCTCTCGTGTAAACCCATCCCCACCCCGAAGGTCCAGTAATGCTTACTTTACACACACACACTACGGAAATCTCCTAATAGAGATTTCAGTAGTCTTTTAGAAGTATAGGGTCATATACTACACAGTATATAGGATCATATGGAGTATGGCTATGAGGTGGCTGTTTCAGCTTCAAGTACTGTATGTCTCTGATCCATGAGATCCACAAAACAATCATTATAAAACCACATCAATAAATAAAAGAGTAGATTAAAAGGTAGAGTTTACTTTGACAAAATCAAATGAAAGGAATGGTGTAATGTAAGACAATATAAAAAAAGATGACTACTTGTCTCTAAGGTTGAACAGTAGTGAAATAACCAGGAAAGAGAGAGAAAGAGAGAGAGAGAGGAAGAAAGCAAGGGACACACCTTCTCATTCAAGGGTTTTTCTTTATTTGTACTATTTTCTACATTGTATAATAATAGTGAAGACATCAAAACTATGAAATAACACAYATRGAATCATGTAGTAACCAAAAAAGTGTTCTTGAAATTTTCCAGATTGACTRACCTTCATGTCTTAAAGTCATGATGGACTGTCATTTCTCTTTGCTGRTATGGACTTGGTCTTGGTCTTGCTCAAACGCATTAAGAAGGAAAGAAATTCCACAAATGTACTTTTAACAAGGCACACCTGTTAATTTAAATGCATTCCAGGTGACTACCTCATGAAGCTGGTTCAAAGATCGTACTTTTTGGAGAAATGTCCTCTGGTCTGATGAAACAAAAATAGAACTGTTTGGCCATAATGACCGGCTTGCAAGCCGAAGAACACCATCCCAACCGTGAAGCACAGGGGTGGCAACATCATGATGTGGGGGTGCTTTGCTGCAGAAGGATGTGTGCACTTCACAAAATAGATGACATCATGTGGAAGAAAAATTATGTGGATATATTGAAGCAACATCTCAAGACATCATCAGGAAGTTAAAGCTTGGTCGCAAATGATCTTCCAAATGGACAATGACCCCAAGCATACTTCCAAAGTTGTGGCAAAATGGCTTAAGGACAACAAATTCAAGGTATTGGAGTGGCCATCACAAAGCCCTGACCTCAATTCCTATAGAAAATCTGTGGGCAGAACAGAAAAAAGCGTGTGCGAGCAAGGAGGCCTAAAAACCTGACTCAGTTACACCAGCTCTGTCAGGAGGAATGGGCCAAAATTCACCCAACTTATTGTGGGAAGCTTGTGGAAGGCTACCCGAAAACGTTTGACCCAAGTTAAACAATTTAAAGGCAATGTTACTAAATACTAATTGAGTGTATGTAAACTGGGAATGTGATGAAAGAAATAAAAGCTGAAATAAATAATTTCTCTTACTATTATTCTGACATTTCACATTCTTAAAATAAAGTGTGATCCTAACTGACCTAAGACAGGGAATTGTTACTAGGATTAAATGTCAGGAATTGTGAAAAACGGAGTTTAAATGTATTTTGGCTAAGGTGTATGTAAACCTCCGACTTAAACTGTATATACAGTATATTTGTATAGATATGTGTATATATATATATATATGAGAGAGGAAGGAAAGGAGAGGAGAGAGAGAGAGGGGAGAGAGAGGAGAGGGGAGAGAGAGGAGAGGGGAGAGAGAAGAGAGGGGGAGAGGAGAGGGGAGAGGGGAGAGGGGAGAGGGGAGAGGAGAGACAGTGAGAAAGAGAGTGAGAAACATAATATGTGAAGAGAGCTCTCAGAACTCTAAAGAGAGTCACAAGGTCACAGTCAGATGAGGGAACGGTCCATTCTAAAAGCAGGGGACAACAGACTGTTGTTAGACATTACACACAGCCCACTGTTTGACTTTCCCCTCACATTCTGGTCTCATTCCTCTCTTAGCAGGCGGCACACATTGGTCAACTGACGGACACACACACACACACTGTCGCGCAAACACAATCAAAACCACTCACGAATGCGTATTCCCACTCACACAGTCTGGTGATCTAACTGACCTCTGTCGTGTTCACTACTCTTTGGTAAGGATGGGCTCTCATATTGTGGCGTTGCACCTGAGCCGTCATCGCTCCTGCTCACCACGCAACCACATCACCAAAACACAGGAGGTTAACAGTGACATCATCAAACAGTGACATCATCAAACAGTGACAGAATCATTAAGAAGACAGACAAGAGGCCCATTTCAGATAAGCCTGTCCAGTGGTGTGTGTGTGGTGTGTGTGTGTGCATGTGTGTGTGAGAGAGGTCCATGTGTAGGAGAGAGTTCATCTCTCAGCCTTTGGTTTGGAAAGCCATACCTGAGACAGAGAGAGAAATAGAACCAGGTCACAACACAACAACACAACCCTCATGCCCAAATCAACTTGATCTCTCTGTGTGTGTGTGTGTGTGTGTGTGTGTGTGTGTGTGTGTGTGTTGTGTGTGTGTGTGGTGTGTGTGTGTGGTGTGTGTGTGTGTGTGAGCTGAACAGAGAGAAACCTAACTGGAACACCTAAGTGAGGAACTTCATGTTCTCATCACAGTGAAGACTCACACAACAGAGCTCAGATCAAACTACTAAGAGCTACCGCAGAGGTCAAGAAACTACTCGTACCAGCTGTGAGTACTAGGAGTTTCATGCTATAATTGTCTGTATCAGTGTATCAGTGTATCTGTGTTTACCTAGTACACCAGTAGTGTCCATGGGGTATTCTAGTATAGATGGAGTTAGGGTTGTAGGGGGAATATTCGTAGGGAGCGTAGAAGAACCCTCCTGATTCAGGTGATTGCTGCATCAGTGCTGCGTGCTGATTGGCTCCTTGCATGAGGCCTGCTGACTCTGGATCTGACGAATCAGGTGAGGCATGAGGTTGGGCTGTTGACCAGGGGCGGGGCTTCGCATAGCCTGCTGCATGACAGGGGAGGGCTGGAGATGAGCCGAGGCTGCTGAGAGGAGGCTAGGGAGAAGGCCATAGTGGCTACACACATCATGCACACACAGACACACCCACAGACACACCCACACAGACACACCCACAGATATCCACACAGACACACACCCACAGACCACACACCCAGACACATAGAGAGAGAGAGAGAGGAGACCGAGAGAAAGAACAAATAGACAATCCATTACTAGATGGAAAGAAAACACCTCCCTCAAAAGTCAGTTTCAGGACAGGCGCTTCCTGAAGATGTCATCACACATCATTGCACCACACACACACCACACACACACTAGACACACCCACAGACACAGCCAAACAGACACACAGACACAGCCAAACAGACACACCCACAGACACACAGACACACCCACCCACAGCCACACAGACACACCCACACAGACACACCCACAGCCAAAACAGAACACACCCACCCACCCACCCACACAGACACATAGAGAGAGAGAGACCGCTTCCTGATGATGTCATCCTTACGTTGCTTGATGTTGGCGTCTCTGTAGGTTCCGTTGAGAAATGGCGAGCTCCATTAGCTGCATCTTTTTTAGACTGTCCTCTCCATCAGCCACACACACACACACACACACACACACAACACACACACACACACACACACACACACACACACACACACACACACACACACACACCACACACACACACAGGTTGGTTAAAGGTTGGATTATGCTACGCTCTGGCCAACAGATTGTGAGGGATGTACAGCTAGGTCAGGTTAACTAACGATACACTTGAAGTCGGAAGTTTTACAATAAACCTTAGCCAAATACATTTAAACTCCGTTTTTCACACATTCCTGACATTTAATCCTAGTAAAAGTTCCCTGTCTTAGGTCAGTTAGGATCACCACTTTATTTTAATAATGTGCAATGTCAGAATAATATAGAGAGAAGGATTTATTTCAGCTTTTATTTCTTTCATCACAATCCCAGTGGGTCAGAAGTTTACGTACATTCAATTAGTATTTAGTACCATTGTCTTTAAATGGTTTAACTTGGGTCAAACATTCGGGGCGCCTTCCACAAAACTTACCACATAAATTGGGTGAATTTTGGCCCATTCCTCCTGACAGAGCTGGTTTAACTGAGTCAGGTTTGTAGGCCTCCTCGCTCACACACACTTTTTCAGTCTTGCACACAAATTTTTGATGGAATTGAGGTCAGGGCTTGTTGTATGGCCACTCCAATACCTTGACTTTGTTTGTCACAACTTTGGAAGTATGCTTGGGTCACTGTCCATTTGGAAGACCATTTGCGACCAAGCTTTCACTTCCTGACTGATGTCTTGAGATGTTGCTTCAATATATCCACATATATTTTTCCTGCCTCATGATGCCATCTATTTTGTGAAGTGCGGCCAGTCCCTCAAGCAGCAAAGCACCCCACAGCATGATGCTGCCACCCCCGTGCTTCACAGTTGGGATGGTGTTCTCGGCTTGCAAGCCTCCCCTTTTTCCTCCAAACATAACGATGGTCTATATGGCCAAACAGTTCTATTTTTGTTTCATCAGACCAGAGGACATTTCTCCAAAAAGTACGATCTTTGTCCCCATGATGCGTTGCAAACCCG
>NC_036858.1:3595235-3602624 GCF_002910315.2 Salvelinus sp. IW2-2015 | reverse complement strand
GAGAGAATGCCAAGAGTATGCAAAGCTGTCATCAAGGCAAATGGTGCTACTTTGAAGAATCTCAATATAACATATATTTTAATTTGTTTAACACGTTTTTGGTTACTACATGATTCCATATTTGTTTTCATAGTTTTGATGTCTTCACTATTATTATAACAATGTAGAAAAATAGTACAAAAAAAGAAAAACCTTGAATGAGTAGGTGTGTCCAAACCTTTGACTAGTACTGTATGTATGTATGATATACAGTTGAAGTTGTAAGTTTACATACACTTGGGTTGGAGTCATTAAAACTCGTTTTTCAACCACTCCACAAATTTCTTGTTAACAAACTATAGTTTTGGCAAGTCGGTTAGGACATCTACTTTGTGCATGAAACAAGTAATTTTTCCAACAATTGTTTACAACAGATTATTTCACTTATAACTCACTGTATCACAATTCCAGTGGGTCAGAAGTTTACATACACTAAGTTGACTGTGCATTTAAACAGCTTGAAAATTCCAGAAAATTATGTCATTGCTTTAGAAGGCTTCTGATAGGCTACTTGACATCATCTGAGTCAATTGGGAGGTGTACCTGTGGATTTATTCAAGGCCTACCTTCAAACTCAGTGCCTATTTGCTGTGGAAAATCAAAAGAAATCAGCCAAGACCTCAGAAAAAAAAATTGTAGCCTCCACATGTCTGATTCATCTTGGGAGCAATTTCCAAACGCCTGAAGGTACCACGCTCATCTGTACAAACAAATAGTAGGAAGAAGGAAGGAGACGCGTTCTGTCTCCTAGAGATGAACGTACCTTGGTGCGAAAAGTGCAAATCATTCACAGAACAACAGCAAAGACCTTGTGAAGATGCTGAGGAAACGGTACAAAAAGTATTTATATCCACAGTAAAACGAGTCCTATGTCGACATAACCTGAAAGGCCGCTCAGCAAGGAAGAAGCCACTGCTCCAAAACCACCATAAAAAAGCCAGACTACGGTTTGCAACTGCACATGGGGACAAAGATCGTACTTTTTGAGAAATGTCCTCTGGTCTGATGAAACAAAAATAGAACTGTTGGCCATAATGACCGGCTTGCAAGCCGAAGAACACCATCCCAACCGTGAAGCACAGGGGTGGCAACATCATGATGTGGGGGTGCTTTGCTGCAGAAGGGACTGGTGCACTTCACAAAATAGATGGACATCATGTGGAAGAAAAATTATGTGGATATATTGAAGCAACATCTCAAGACATCAGTCAGGAAGTTAAAAGCTTGGTCGCAAATGATCTTCCAAATGGACAATGACCCCAAGCATACTTCCAAAGTTGTGGCAAAATGGCTTAAGGACAACAAATTCAAGGTATTGGAGTGGGCATCACAAAGCCCTGACCTCAATCCTATAGAAAATCTGTGGCAGAACAGAAAAAGCGTGTGCGAGCAAGGAGGCCTAAAAACCTGACTCAGTTACACCAGCTCTGTCAGGAGGAATGGGCCAAAATTCACCCAACTTATTGTGGGAAGCTTGTGGAAGGCTACCCGAAACGTTTGACCCAAGTTAAACAATTTAAAAGCAATGTTACTAAATACTAATTGAGTGTATGTAAACTGGGAATGTGATGAAAGAAATAAAAGCTGAAATAAATAATTCTCTCTACTATATTCTGACATTTCACATTCTTAAAATAAAGTGGTGATCCTAACTGACCTAAGACAGGGAATTGTTACTAGGATTAAATGTCAGGAATTGTGAAAAACGGAGTTTAAATGTATTTGGCTAAGGTGTATGTAAACCTCCGACTTAAACTGTATATACAGTATATTTGTATAGATATGTGTATATATATATATATATGAGAAGAGAAGGAAAGGAGAGGAGAGAGAGGAGAGGGGAGAGAGAGGAGAGGAGAGAGAGGAGAGGGGAGAGAGAAGAGAGGGGAGAGGAGAGGGAGAGGGGAGGGGAGAGGGGAGAGGAGAGACAGTGAGAAAGAGAGTGAGAAACATAATATGTGAAGAGAGCTCTCAGAACTCTAAAGAGAGTCACAAGGTCACAGTCAGATGGAGGAACGGTCCATTCTAAAAAGCAGGGAAACAGACTGTTGTTAGACATTTACACACAGCCCACTGTTTGACTTTCCCTCACATTCTGGTCTCATTCCTCTCTCTAGCAGGCGGCACACATTGGTCAACTGACGGACACACACACACACTGTCGCGCAAACACAATCAAAACCACTCACGAATGCGTATTCCCACTCACACAGTCTGGTGATCTAACTGACCTCTGTCGGTGTTCACTACTCTTTGGTAAGGATGGGCTCTCATATTGTGGCGTTGCACCTGAGCCGTCATCGCTCCTGCTCACCACGCAACCACATCACAAAACACAGGAGGTTAACAGTGGACATCATCAAACAGTGACATCATCAAACAGTGACAGAATCATTAAGAAGACAGACAAGGAGGCCCATTTCAGATAAGCCTGTCCAGTGTGTGTGTGTGTGTGTGTGTTGTGTGCATGTGTGTGTGAGAGAGGTCCATGTGTAGGAGAGAGTTCATCTCTCAGCCTTTTGGTTTTGGAAAGCCATACCTGAGACAGAGAGAGAAATAGAAACCAGGTCACAACACAACAACACAACCCTCATGCCCAAAATCAACTTGATCTCTCTGTGTGTGTGTGTGTGTGTGTGTGTGTGTGTGTGTGTGTGTGTGTGTGTGTGTGTGTGTGTGTGTGTGTGTGTGTGTGTGTGTGAGCTGAACAGAGAGAAACCTAACTGGAACACCTAAGTGAGGAACTTCATGTTCTCATCACAGTGGAAGACTCACACAACAGAGCTCAGATCAAACTACTAAGAGCTACCGCAGAGGTCAAGAAACTACTCGTACCAGCTGTGAGTACTAGGAGTTTCATGCTATAATTGTCTGTATCAGTGTATCAGTTTATCTGTGTTTACCTAGTACACCAGTAGTGTCCATGGGTATTCTAGTATAGATGGAGTTAGGGTGTAGGGGGAATATTCGTAGGGAGCGTAGAGAACCCTCCTGATTCAGGTGATTGCTGCATCAGTGCTGCGTGCTGATTGGCTCCTTGCATGAGGGCCTGCTGACTCTGGATCTGACGAATCAGGTGAGGCATGAGTTGGCATGGAGTACCAGTCATGCCATTTGACTCAATGCCCCCGCTGTTTTCCAGGCTTTGGTCAATGGATGTGCTTCGCGGACATGTAAACCGGTTTGTGTTTGTGTTCCTTGACGACATCCTTTTTTTCCGATCTGCACAAGAACATGTTCGTTCACGTCAGACACGTCCATCAGCGCCTCCTGGAGAAACAACTGTTCGTGAAACCGAGAAGTGTGAGTTCCACCGCTCTACAAATCACCTTCTGGGATATGTCATTGCTGAGGGCAATGTTCAGATGGATCTAGTCTGGCTTTTTTATGGCGGTTTTGGAGCAGTGGCATCTTCCTTGCTGAGCGGCCTTTCGTTTTACTGTGGATATAGATACTTTTGTACCGGTTTCCTCCAGCATCTTCACAAGGTCATTTGCTGTTGTTCTGGGAATGATTTGCACTTTTCGCACCAAGGTACGTTCATCTCTAGGAGACAGAACGCGTCTCCTTCCTGAGGCGTATGACAGCTGCGTGGTCAAATGGTGTTTATACTTGCGTACTGTTGTTTGTACAGATGAACGTGGTACCTTCAGGCGTTTGGAAATTGCTCCCAAGGATGAAGCAGACTTGTGGAGGTCTACAATTTCGTTTCTGAGGTCTTGGCTGATTTCTTTAGATTTTTCCATGATGTCAAGCAAAGAGGCACTGAGTTTGAAGTTAGGCCTTGAAATACATCCACAGGTACACCTCCAATTGACTCAGGATGTCAAGTAGCCTATCAGAAGCTTCTAAAGCCATTACATAATTTTCTGGAATTTTCCAAGCTGCTTCAAGGCACAGTCAACTTAGTGTATGTAAACTTCTGACCCACTGGAATTGTGATACAGTGAATTATAAGTGAAATAATCTGTCTGTAAACAATTGTTGGAAAAATTACTTGTGTCATGCACAAAGTAGAAGTCATAACTGACTTGCCAAAACTATAGTTTGTTAACAAGAAATTTGTGGAGTGGTTGAAAAACGAGTTTTAATGACTCCAACCTAAGTGTATGTAAACTTCCGGCTTCAACTGTATCATTAACCCCTACCCACACACTCTGATTTTCTGGGTTAAGTTAAAGGCCAAAAATGTGATTTTCCTGTGTTTTATATTTATTTCCACACTATGAGGTTGGAACAATACTGTTAAATTGTGAAAATGATGATAATGTCCTTTTAGTGTAAGGAGCTGTTTGAAAAGACCACCTGACATTTCAGCCTGTTTTGGTGGGATGGAGCTTTGGAATGTCTGGTGACATCACCATGCAGGAAATTAGTTAATAGACCAAAAAAAATTCAAACCTCTCCGCCAATAACAGCTAGTTTTAAGTTTCCCCTGCAAAACTCTTGTTTGAGAAATGGCTCTTTCCTAAGAAGCTATTTTTGTAAATGATTTACAATTTTAATTTGAAAACAATCACATTAAGGTACTTCATTGTTAYCCAGAAATAATTTGATATTGAGATAAAAACGGCTGCATTGGGCCTTTAACATGTATCATTATAACCTCTCTGGTGTTGATACTGCACCCTGATTGGACATTTTAAGAGAYAGGGGCGGGACAGAACAAGTTGACCGCATTAGTTATATTACTGTAAATCAATGCAGTGTGATCTGAGAGTTCGTTGAGGGTTCATAACTACTCTATTCAAAGTTGAATTTCAGTAGAGCAACATTGTTAGAAAAAATGTGTCTGTGTGAGGTGAGGGGGCAGGAGGCTAAGAGAATGGGAGAAATGTTGAGGACACATGGAAAGAGTTGATGTGAGAAAATAAAATAGAGAGAGAGAGGAAGAGGGAATTCATTAAGTGTGAGGAGTGAAAGGAGTGATAGAGTGAAAAGAAAGTGTGAACAGTCTCTCCATTCATCCCCTAATTTCACATGCATTACCATGGTTACGCCTTTATACATGCTGCCTGGCGAATTACCCAATTACACACACACAACACACACACACACACACACACACACACACACACACACACCACACACACACACACACACACACACACACACACACACACACACACACACACACCACACCAATTATAGCATGAAGCTCCTGGTAACTACAGTCTGGTACGAGTAGTTTCTTGACCTCTGCGGTAGCTCTTAGTAGTTTGATCTGAGCTCTGTTGTGTGAGTTTTCCACTGTGATGAGAACATGAAGTTCCTCACTTAGGTGTTCCCAGTTAGGTTTCCCTCTGTTCAGCTCTTCCTGATACACATACAAAACAATAATATTACGGTGTGTGTGTATTTGTGTTTTGAGTGTGTGTGTGAGCATCTTCCTTCATCCATAAAAAATGTTTACGTTTCCCAGAAGACTGTCCACATTGGCTTCAGTTCTGTAATGACACGGTACACCTTAAGAACCAGAMACATGTGACACACTCATAACCTAAATGTCAGTGTTTAAAACTTAACCATTAGGTATTTAGATTTGCCATTGAGGCTAGATTAAACATGATAGTCATCTTTTTCCTGTCGGTTTCCAACCAGGAGAACACCTATATCTCCTAAGTCTTCACATTTTAAACAATAGCGTTTCCTTTCCTACTGTCCTGTTGAGACTTTAGTCATAAAAAAATATATATGTGACTTTCCATGCCTTTTATTCAGATCAGTGTTAAGAATGTCTGTCACCTTACTTACGTATAACTGAACAGGACATTTGATTCAATAATTATTATCAAATCGTCGAGTGCTCGTTACTCGACTGTGTAGAGTTCCTTTCCTTGAAGTCTCTCAGAGTGAAAAAGACGTGGCAGTGGCCTCATTATCATATTTCCCAGCGTCCTTTGTTTCAGGTTGATTTCTTTCTTGTTTGTGATCAAATATTCAAATTCTTGGATATCTTCCCTCTGGCTGGATTCCGATATGAAGTACTAATCACCTCACAAACCAGCGTACTGTTAATTGCAGGTCTGATGTGGCCCATTATTTTCAGACCAAAATGTCAAGGATAACTAGGCCATAACTAAAGGCCTTATGAAATGTATAATTTTAGGTCATAAAGGGTTTAGTTTTAATTCAAACACATTCACTTAAGCAATCACTTAGTGAAGGCTTCAAGAATAGATGTAATTGAACGCAAGAACCATGTCTCTGTCACTAACAAGCACAGTCATTAGTGGGCATCTCTCACATTCACTCGAAAGGCATGCTGGGAAATATGAAATTACGGCTTCACACCAAGTGTTTATCGTTTAAAACCTGAACGTCTTGTGCTGAATAAACGTGTTCATGTGTTTAAAAAGTGTTACAAGGATTAAACACGTTCTGGTGTTTACAATATAAACACTGTGATGCTTTTTCATTGCCATTCTAAATGCCTTGACGTGTTTAAAAAGTGTTACAGAAAAGCGTTTAGTTATGTGTTCAGGTCCTAAACACTTGGTTTTACASTGTAGCCATTTAATTGAATAATCCCCACTCATGAAGGTCAGAATGTCTACTAGGGATGAAACGGTTAGCGGTTTCAYGATAAACCACGGTAAAATTCCCAACGGTATTACCGTTTCAAATTTTAATCATCATTAAAAGTCATGGTAAATACTGTCCAGCATCAACCAAAGTTAGCAACAGTCCGACGCAGGCGCAGCTACGTGGGTTTTGTTTTGAGTGAACACTACACGTTGTTCTGCTGCTGTATGCATCATGTGTCTGCACACTATTTGTCCATTAAACACGATAACAAGGTTATGTAGTGTAGTCACCCAACCAACATATTTCGTTAATTTAAAATCAGGCAGACGTCGACTTGGTTGTAAAAGTGTTGCAACAGGAGAAACACTATAGACTCCTATACAAGACTCCTGTATTTATGTCAATTGTTGGGCTCATTGCAATTATTATCACTGTCTTCTTAAGACTCATTTGTATTTATGTCAATTGTGCATGGGGTCATTGCATATGCTCAAATGCAACACAGAAGATAGTGTGAATAACACAGAAGATAGTGTGAATAATAATAATTATAATGTAATAATAATACATTTGCTATTCCCTTGTTTACAGAGTGGGCGTGCAGCAGGCAAACCCAGTGATGCTACTGGTCCCTCCTCTACAGTTGTGACACAGACACTCCAGCAAGCATTTAAAAGGCAGGCTGCTTATGGACCCACATCAAAACATACTCAAGACCTCGCTGCAGCCCTTTCATATTACATTGCAAAGGACATGATGCCATTTCATATTGTTGAGAGGCCTGGCTTTCTGAGGCTGATGAAGGTTGCCGTGCCTACTACA